>NC_051177.1:38524657-38822157 GCF_013339695.2 Rhipicephalus sanguineus
CGTTTAGAATGTTCAACTAACTTGCTGTTGGAATGGAATAAGTCAAGTATCATACGGGGTTCAAGCAGCGCCTATGCTGCTCAATGATGAACTTTTGTCTGGGTGCCTTCCTTTGCATTCAAGGCATTTTCTCGCACACCTTGCACAGTAAGAACGATGTATGTACGTGCCTTTTGTTTCGTTCACGGTGGGAAATGAAGGCGCAGTGATTCTTGTACATCAACCTCGACTAGCACTTCAACTATGACAATCGGTATCGAATCCACTCATTTAATTAATTCAACACCTGTGTTTCGATCTCCTCTTTCTGAACTCTCCAAGACATTTAAACTGCAATTTTATCTCCGACTAGGTGTTTAAGCAGGACGTTGTTAAAACTGTGCTTCTGCCCTGTGTTCTTGCTTGAACAGAATCTTCCTTAATCTTATCACCCTACTCGCTTTGGTCTTATATACAATACAGTTCGTTGCTTGCGTGCCATACCGGAAGCATGTGGCACTCACGAACGTTCCTGCCAACACTCATGCAGACGCGTGCACTTACACCATGAACAGCATTCAAAGACCAAATGTTCTCGCATATCTCCAGTAACGGTTGCTATGGAAATAAAGCCTCGATTGTTCGTCTCGGGTGCCCTCCCGTTTATGTACCGTTGTTCTCGTCGTAATATTAATCAACCTACGAAACGCGCTCTAAAATTGTCTCACCTAAATACCTCCATTATCTTCTTTCCCCCTTCGTGGTTCCTTGAGACAAAAGAACTCGCGCATGTGTGCGAAGAGAAGTCAAAGAATTGAAGAAGAAGAAGAAAAACACAACGGTAGTTAGGCAGCAAAGCTTCTTGTACAGCGTCGCTGCTCGGCTATATGGAAGCGCGCATACCGCCGGCCTAACGATGCGAGGCGCTTCCTTGCCGGCCAAGTTCGATTAATTATTCTCTATTCCACGGGAACGGAGACGGGGGGAGGGGGGGGGGTTCTAACGATGTCGTGTTTTCCGGTGCTTTGCTATTCCTTCTTCCATTTTCTTTCTTTCTTTCCTTTATAGTCTGCGCGTAATCAAGAACACGAGAAAAGAAATGTATGCTTCTAAGAAAACCTCTCTAAACGAAACAACGCTTGGAAGAAAATCAGAACTATGCGCAATAGCACCGAAAAATAAAAATGACAGACATATATACGCGGAGGTAAGGAAAGAAGTCCACTAGTGAAAAAAAAAATTGATAGAGAAAGATGAAAACTAGGAGCGCGGCCACGCGCGCACCGTGGAAAGTTGGTCCGACTACGTGATTTATGGAGAAGCATGCGGAAAGGGCTGGCCCTCTTCTCGCCGGCGAGTGGACGTGTGAGGAATATCTATATTGGACGCCGTGGGGGGAGGCCACGCCGCCATTCCACGGCAAGGCCCGAACCGAGAAGATATCGGGGTTAGAAAGGAAAGGAAACGAGAGAAGGATTGGGGTGGGGTTAGGGAAAAATTTGGGGACGCGAGAAGTCACTCGGGCTGGGGTGGGGTGCATGCGAGAAGGAGGCCGATGGCGAGAATCTACCCCTCCAGGTTTGGCCAGTTTCAATTTATCACCGGCCACCACCACGGCGGCTGCGGTGTCGACGGCCACAGACGCCCCTGGGGTTATGCCTCGGGGCCTCTGCACCACCTCCTCCTCCGTCGGGCTCCGGCTTTCCAATTTCCTTTCAATCGTAGCGCGTGAGGAGGCGCTGCAACGACTGCGACCACTACGACGTCGAGAGGTCATTCTTGACGCCAGCGTGCGCGCTGACCACTTCAAAGGGCGAGAAACCTTTGTGACGTTGTCGTTTGTTATACGGCCCCTTCCTACACGCTCTTCGTGGCGATCACGGCATTTTTTTTTTCTTTTGGCGTTTCACCCGCAGCCGCCAATTCCATTTTCACCTCTCTTTTTTTTTAATTTTTCAGTTTTGCTTGTCGTTAGAGGCTGCTCGCTTAAATTCGAATCGGAAGCGTTCCCGGCAAGCGGAGAAGAGCAGGATATGGGCGTTGATGGGACAAAGGTGCTCTTTCTTAGCCCCCGTCTGCATCGGAAGAAAGCGATTTCTTTTGTAAGGCCATACGGTAAACCTCCTGAATTGTGGCCCCGGATAGCCAGATTTTCATCATCGACGTTTTGAAACTACCGGTATATATATATATATTTCACTTCTCCACGTCTCTATACAGAGCTACGCAGATACTTTCCCGAATCACATAAAGACTGCTCTTTCGACAAATATTGTTGGCAAGACACTCGAATATGATGAGCGCGCCAAGCCTAGGCACGCTTCCGGTCAGACAACTTCGTGCGGACGGGTGAGGTCTGATTGTCCTCATGTTCGTAAGAGCACGCAGAGATACGTGGTCCTGGTTCTCCGCACAACTGGCTTCTCTGTGGTTCGTAGACGGGCGTCATTATGATTTTTCATACAAACGGGAACACGACTTGCATTTGCATGATCGCAGAGTAAGCACAAAACATGGGCGAAATGCCCAAAAGTCTTCGTTATTAACTGCGGTTTGCTATGAGCCGGTTCCCTTCGTCGTTATTAGGCCCAGCATCAGAATTTGTTGCAATTCTTTCTTAACGGAAAATTCTAGCGTAATAACTTTCCCTTTAAATACATACCCGTGTCACATATATATCAAATCATATTGCGCTGTTTTAGTTTTCTTCTGACCGACGTTGAAACTAAAAAAGTAATAATAATAAAATAAACTAGAACGAAAAGGAAATGAAGTTTTCTACAGTGGAGTGCATCCACGTCTAAAATCGAGCCTTCACTTTCCTTAGTAGTTAAGATTTCGAACTAAAATGCAATCATAAGGATCTTAAGACCTGCGCTGAATTAGAATCACTAATTAACTTTGAGAAGCTTTTGCGACAGGAGTGTCCCGCCAATGATACCAACGGGTATATGTACTTCAAATGTAAAATAGTGGCTCCATCCTAGTAAATTCTACGTGAAGAAAAGACAGCCCAGTTAGAGCGATCGCTTCAAAACGCTATTGTGCGTATAGAAATTTTGTATAACAGAAGTTTCTTATAAGCTTTGAAAATAACCTATGCAGGCTATTTTTCAGTCATTTCTTGAATATGTCGCCGTAGATGAAATCCGTCGACGTGCTTCGGAGACGGAGCTGTCAAAACTCTTGTTTCATATCAACGTCATCTTCAAAGGTACTCAGTCATCTAATGATACCGGAAGTACGTTTCACGTTCGAAGCATCTGGAATTCGTTTCACGCATCAAGGCTCAACTGTCGTGTGCTCGTCATGCAATGGTTGGCGTCTGTTTCTCCCGACGTTAGCGACTCAGCGTTTCGGTTCGGCTCAGGGTGGCTTTTGTTTCTTTGCGCGGAACTTAATCGCCAGATATCACCAGGCATATAACTCAGTGTCAACGAAAGTAAAGAAACATGTTCTTTATGTAAACCTTGGAATGACAGCATGCCGTAACAGGGACGACGTACCAGAGTAAATTAGAAGCCACGGCGCGCAAGCCAGCGGGATCACATAAGTAAGAATTCCAATCTTATATCCTCAGGTTTTAGTATCGTCGTGTCACACGATTAGTATTTTTCGGTCCCTAATGATTTTTTTCCCGCGTCGACAGCTTATACCTGTATTCTTGAAATTCTTGCTTTAAGCCAGCAATATTTCCGACGACCTGACAGCACGTTTAATAATGAATGATTGAGAGCTGCATGCTCAGGACTCGTGATAAATAAGCCGGTGCGCATGAAACGAAAATGTTACATATCCACTCTATATCTGCCGTGCACCTCTCCCGTTATTTTTTTTACAAAAAGCTGTACAAGATTTTCCTTTTCAATGCTTTGCTGGTACAGTGCCTATTAGTTTTTTGCACGCAGTGTCCTTGTTGAAATAAGAAATGTATTACACTTTTGATTTATATATGTCGATTGCTAAAAATCTTTATTAAAACGTGTTCTCGGAAAAATAACTTTTCGTGCAATAGCAAAGCATATAATTCTGTTTTAGCGCAAGACAGGAAAAAGTGCACAAATAACATTAATGTGTATGAGTGTCAAGCCTCAGCAGTAGGCGATAGGAAGAGACGATGAGTGTAGCACAGAAAAGGACAGCTGACAGGACAGGTAGGAATCCTCCTTCGCGATTTCGGTGCAAACTGGCAAGAAATGTAGAGCTCGGGTATGGCGTTGATAATATCGGTGTTCCCACGTGGCAGTCGGTGTGTTCAAGAAGTTGTAGAGCAAAGCTTTACCTGATTGTGGCTTTCGATACTTTCTCATGTGTATAAGTGCCAGTAATCATTGAACAGGCAATGCCATTCCGCGGAGCCTGCGGCATTCGCTGTTCTCATCGCTTCGAAACTTAGTCTTTCCCTGAACGTCTTTCTTGTTTTGATGAGAGCGAGTAGACATTTTCAATTACGTACGCAAAAAAAAAAAGTCATTGTCTGTTGATACCTTATGATTGCTCGTAAATGTACGGACCTTTGGTTTGCCTTCTTGTTCCCTCTCAATGCACGCATAATTTATGTGTATTCTCGTGTGCCGCATATATCTTGCCTTTATATTTCGTACACGTTCGAAAATAAACGTCGACAAATTTCACCGAACGTTTGTGCTGTCTTCTCGTCTTGTCCTTCTCGGTTCCTGGTGTCATTACTTCATTAGTTTACACACGAAACCAGTCAAAAAAAATTGCACTGGCTTAGCTCGGCTATGCCAGGATATACGTAGCGTTAGCAAAGGTTCAGCTAATTATTCCGAGCTTTCCAAATTGTCTAGGATTAGCTTGATTGTCATGCTTACTGCTGCTCTGATGACACACACACGGTATACGTATTATGTGGCACATGCATATTTATTTTTGCCCAACGTCAGGTTGCTTCTTCATTCTTCGTACGCTGAACCGCTAATTGCCAGGCAACTACTTCGGGATCCGGTGACATAAGCTTCTCGGCTCTTCTGCGCCGTTGAGCAGCATTTGCGCTCTCCTTCTCCATGGCATTACTCATCTGCAAACGCCAGTCAGAGGCACTGTCAAGCGGCACCAGCGCATTGTCAGACGGCGACTGCACAGCGAAGGCGAATAGCTGCGCGCGCCATGGCTACGACGTCACCCCTCTCGAGTGCACAGAGCAGCAGCGGCGAGTCGCGCGCGCCGGCGCCAGTCTGCCTGCGCGGCTTCGACGCCACTCCTCCCGCTCTCCGCCACCAGCAGCGGCGAGCCGCGCGCGGTGGTGGCGGAGAGCGCGTGAGATGCCGGCTCTGCACTGATCCTCGCGCATGCGCAGCACGGCTCATGAGGACCCACGCGAAATCGGCTCCGGCTAGGCAAGTGTATCTAACGCTACAAAATGTATTTTCCCATGTACAAGAACTTAAAACCGCTGTTCTCAGCACGCAGGCACTCAGTGTAGGAATTGAACGTTTGGGCAAACAAAAATGGTCACTTCAATCACTTGCAGGTGGTACAGAGAGCTCGGCGGTCGGCTGCTGGACCTGACGAGAGACCTGAGGACGACGCAGACCGAAGGGTCTCTCCTTCTATCAGCGCCGCTCGTGCGGGACAGCGGCAAGTATTTCTGCGTCGTCAACAACAGCGTAGGCGAGGAACAAGTCCGTACCACGCTTTCCGTTACCGGTGAGTTCGGTTTCTATTTCTCATATTTAGATATTCAGCCAATAATAAAAATTCTGGGTAATTAAACATCATTAAAGGGAACATAAAACATAAAACATAATTAAAGAGAACATAAAAATAGTCCGAGTATCTATAGGCTAATGGGAACAGTATGCGCTCGGTTCAATACGATTTAGACGCGCCTTTCATATTTAATCTCTTGACTAAAGTTACGTAGGACGACCTCTATAGTTTACAGTTACTCGACCTGGCCCAATTTAATGAAGTCCTCTCACATTTACCGCTAAATCGACACTCTACTTTCCGCAGAAGTGGTGAACCCAGAGCGAACGAGCCCATGTGACAGGCAGATTTTATTTCAAACACAGAGTTGAGCGTGGTAGCGGAGTGACACTGAAGCTTCGCAGTGTTTGAGAAGACGACGCGCATCTGCTGATGAGCCGCGAATTAAGAGAATGCATGTCGACTGTACCTGCCAACATGGATACGCTGATACACTGCATGATTGCACTTCTGCGAGATATATCCTTCTCTGTACCACTCACTTTTTTTCGTGCTTTTACCTAACGATCGAAACAACAATTTATACATGTAAGGGTTAGCTGAAATTAGGGTAGTTAACTAGTAAATAAAAATGAAACAGCTTATTACAATAGTGCGGTATAATCGTTGAATAAAAAACGCCAGGCCTGTGCGGAGCGCGCAGCACAGTCACAGCGAAAGCTGGAAGAGCGGCCTTTGTAGATCCCGTTCGAAACTCGCTCGGGGAAACTAATACAAGTACGCATGCAAGGTATCTATTACGCCACAAATCATATTTTTTTTTTGAAGTAGGGAAGCACCTACTACTATGTCATTGTTCGTCTTTCTGTCGAGTCACTGCGGCGTCATAGGGAACGAACACGCCGATAATGCCGCTCGGGCAGCTCATGAAAGCACACAGGAAGATACCATCCCACTTTCAAGGTCTGACGCTGCCAGCAGTCTTCGAAGGCTTGCACATGAGATAACGCTCGCTCTATGGTGCCTAACAAGCAGCCGAACCAACCGGACCAATCGTCAACGCCACCTGTCTTTGATGCATCTCTGTATGCCAAATGGACTCCGCCGAAGAGAGGCCACACTGCTTTATCGCTTATGGCTAGGCGTGGCATTTACGAAGTCCTATTCCTTTCGGATTGGAATGGCCGACAACGCTCTTTGCAATGCCTGTCGTTGCGAGGAGACGCTACACCACGTCCTGTGCGACTGTCCGGCATATAATGTTCAGAGACAGTCACTGGCGTCCGTTCTAGCGCGCCTAGACAGTGGCCAAATGTCTGTTGAAACAGTTCTTGCATGCCGTCAACAGAAGGCATCACAGCTGAAGGCGACGAAGGCACTGCTGAGGTTTTTAAGAGAGACGAACTTGAACAAGCGGCTGTGACAGAAATGTCGCGTACCACGCAAGAGTGACCTACTGATTCTGTGTGTGCAGTGTGATGTGCTATCTTTCTATCTTTCTCTCTCTCTTTCCTCTCCATCTTTAATCTCCCCCACCCTGTTTCCATGTGTATGGTAGCAAACCGGTTGTCCCATACTGGTTAACCTCCCTGCCTTTCCTTCTCTATTATTTCTTCTCTCTCTTTCTGTCGATAATCGAGGTACCCGCTACACGTCTGAAAGGCATTATGAGCACTTTGTTGATGTTGCACGTGTTTGATGACGATGAAGAATTATGGATGAGCACTTTGGAGGTGGCGGGAAGCTTCAAACCACACACTCGTTACGCAGTTAGCAATGAGTGACGCCTGGTTAATATTTTACTCTTCTGCCACGCTATATTATTCATGTTAACGCGATTCCTTGTCCGCCATCACGCCTGTATAGGGTCTTTTTGCAACTGAGTTTCAAGCACCAGCGTGGCCCTGTGGTAGAATACTCGACTGCCAGGCAGATGACCCGGGTTCAAATCCCACCCGATCCTGGATTTTTTTTTTCTTATTTCGCGCGATATTGGTTGCGGACACCGGTGGCGGCGGCGGCGACGGCGGCGGCGAACGACTACTCCACTGCCGTTGTGACATGATAACAGCTTTCGCTGTAAAAATTATTATGCTCTGTTTACGATGTATACCTAATCCTATAATGCCATATAGTCAGCTGTAAAAACGTATATGTCCTCACTGTAACCCACACAATTAGGCTACGATGAATATAGATGATGTTAATAGACAAACAAACGACAAAAGTAGCTATGGCGTTCCTATATGACACTACTGTTACTCCTTGTTTTTTATCCATCAAAAGCCATGAATGGTGCGCATTCTACCGCTATACACGTGATGATATTTTAATGTACATTTTGTACTTACATTCGCTAACAGCACCGTTGAAAGTCGAGCTGTTCCCGGCGGTTCA
The DNA here is from genome assembly GCF_013339695.2 of Rhipicephalus sanguineus. Taxonomy (NCBI): domain Eukaryota; kingdom Metazoa; phylum Arthropoda; class Arachnida; order Ixodida; family Ixodidae; genus Rhipicephalus; species Rhipicephalus sanguineus. The sequence goes on from NC_051177.1 coordinate 38,532,707, forward strand.
GACGGCTGACGTCGGTCAGCCGGCGGTCTTTAACTGCACGGTGACTGGACACCCTGTGCGGTCGCTCTTCTGGTACAAGGACCAGCGACCTCTGGAGGCCAACGCCCGGGTCTCGTTCCTCGCCACGGGCATGCTGCGCATAAGTGCCGTGCTCCGAGAGGACGCCGGCATGTATCAGTGCTACGCACATAACGAGGCCGATTCAGCGCAAGGGTCAGCGGAACTGCGGCTTGGAGGTAAGCAGGACATTCCCGTTGTTGCTGCATTAGCGGTAGGTGTCTCAAATTGCAAGCAGTGACTGTGTGTGTTGGCAGTAAAGTTGGTGCGAGATAGAGGTTTAGATCAGATGTAAAAGAGATATATAAAAGTAAAACAATGCTGAAACAAGTTAAAACTAATGAGATGTTAACAAATCAAAATTACATGATTCATGGCTTAATTAAATTGTTCATATACGCAATGCAACGATAACTGAAGCATTCTAATCAGGTGTAAAAGGTAGACCGCGGTAGGTTGAGTGCAGCCCAGGAGTGAGTCGGCTGTAACCAGAAGGAGTCAGCAAGACTTCCTCAAACAGGAAATCAAAACCGGATGTGAGCATAAGACCAGAAGTGGTAAATGAAAGTAAAAATTAGACGTGGCAATTAGAAGTGAAAATAAGAGCGCAATTGAGTACCTGGAAATTACGTGACAGACTGGGATCGTTTGACGGTAAGTAGGCCTGACACGGCAGTCGGGTCTCCGAGAGCGGGTTGATGCCCAAGAGCGCTACGCGCCTCTTGCCAACATGTGGCGTTTAGTCTTGCTACATCATCGCATCTACGCTCAGCAGGGCTCCTACAGCGCTTGATATCTGGATGATTTATCTAGATAGACTTCATAACAGCTTGATTTCGCCGAAACTTCACTGTAAGTGAACCCCCTTCTGCGATTTGTTCGTTCATTTTGCGTTCGAAGTAATTTAGTATCCAAATAACATTTATTTCAAATTCGTGACGTAGCTCGCCAACTGGCACCTGTAAAGCGTGCTTAACCTCAGGTATGGACTTGTTACAGCGAAGCAGCCGTAGTGTATCGTTTTTGCGGTTGTTTTGCCGCACCAATGTAGTGTATGAGGCAAAGCACTCTTTACAGGCGCAGGTTGGCGAGGTACGTCACAAATTCGAAATGGCTGGTGGAAAAGATTGATCGTGCCACTCTTTTTGAAGCAATCCTCTCCCTGTTCCACCATACACTCGAACAAGGGGTGAAATTGCACGGGCCTTCTACAGACGTGCGTATCTTGCCTAATTCGCCTCGGCGCCAACAAAAACAAGCTTTATTTTATCGATCAAAGGGACGTCCATGTTCTAAAATTACAGTGCCTTGTAGCGACGTTGCAATCTTGTATGTTGCAATACGTAATATTGTAACATTGAATTTCTTACGACGTATTACTATGTTTATCACCCAGCGTCTTTCAACGTGTAATTGAGCAATTAATTTCTGTTAGCCCGAGCGCGGCGTTGCTACAGTTCGAACAAGGCATTTGTCTCTCGGTCGCTGAAAAACGCGTCACCTGAAAATGTATTGCCTTGTGGCACTGTTGCAATATCATCTAAAAACAGGGCGTTTTTTTTTCCTCACCATATGTACACTTTAGGAATAGATTTCACTCAATAAATTTCTATGGCAACTTCTGCGCGAAGTTCCACAAGGAGGTACATGTACAATTGATTTCCCTTTATTACCTTGTTCAAAAAAGACATAGGCAATCTCTGCGCAACCTATATGAAGAAATATGCCATAAGCCATGCCAACTGCACGATACATGTGCGAATAAACTTCCGCTCCGGTTGCTCCCAGCATAAAAGCTTAGGATGTGACAAATGTGCAGATGCACCTAAGTGTGCGAAGAAAGGGAAGCAGTACGAAAATGCAACGGTGGGCATGAGCGTTTATTCATCCAGTAGTTAGTTGCAAGCACAGCGCTAAAACTTGACCCCGCTACTTACCTTCTCTCATAAGAGGGATCATATTTTCGACCGCGATATGACGTCATCTGTAAGTTATGTTGCTTTTCTACAACGAAGCTCCGACCTTACCGACTGAAGCAGCCACATTACATAAACTTATTTCACTCATTAAGAGACAAGGGGAGCAGCAGACTGGTGCTAAGTAGCTAACTAAGTAGCTAATTACTTACACAAGTAGTATAGGTTCCTATAATGCCGCAAAGCTTACCGCGTCCTATTTTTGGCTTAGTGGTTACGCATTGCAACACTGAGGTGGTTTCTACAGCCGCCCGATCGCTACACTGCAAACGCAAACTAGCCTAATTGGGCGTTTTAAGGGCTACAATCCTCCTTAATACTACCTTCATCTGGACAGTACTACCTTAGGGTGTAATGAGGTGGGTGTAATAAAGTTCTGCGTCCTCAATTTTACTTCGTTAAGAAATTATGTGGAAGAAAGGAGGTAAATTCACTATCTGACGCCATTCGTCGAATGGAGTTCAAGAACCAAAAAACTCCCATCTCATTTTCTCTGGCATGTTTTCTCTTTTTTTTTTTTCTTTTTCGAAGCTTTCCATAATGCCTTCAGTGCTGGCGGGCATGCATGCAGCTGTGCGGGGGAAAGAAGTAAAAGAAAGAGGCGGCATGCTTCAGCTCACTAAAAATCCCTTCCACAGATAGCCCAGAGAAAGAGATATACGAGACCCTCCGAACGGCTGGAGAGGAAACGAGGAAGCCCTTTGGCCTTGGCGGCCCGCCCCCGCCAGGTCAAAAGCAAGCCAGACGAGGCGCTATTGAAGTGAAATGGGACAAAGCTTCGCGCCGCATGCGCGCGCGAAGAAAAAAAAACAGAAAAAAAGAAAGAAACGTGAGGAGGGAGTCGTTCCCGCGGCGGCGCGATCGTCGTACCAGCGCCTCGTCGTAGCAAGGCCGGCTAGGCCTTGTGAACGCCACTTCTCAAGTGATCAGCTGTGTCGGTCGTGTGTGCGCGTTTTGTGCCTGCAGCCTCACTGTGTTCTCGCCGCTGGATGTGATATGCGTGGTTTGACGACAGTGCGACATGCTGCGCTGCGAGTGCGATAATCGCGACGGCCTGTCGACTCAAGCGAGCGTGCCGCTGTGCATTACCAAGCAGATGATGGGCACCCTGCGTGCTCGGCACAGTCAGGAACAAAAATGGTAAGTAATACTGATGTTCCCTCTCTTTGCGAGCCCTTATCGTCGCTTATGCACCTGTAGATGACCTTCTGCACATTGCGTCGATTGAAAAGTGCAATGAAAAGCAAAAAAAAAAAAGAAAGAAAAGAAAATCGGCATGTCAAGCTTGCGAAATGCCCGCCAGCGCACCATGAGCGTGGCATGTGACCCATGCCGTACATTACACGCATGTCATTCATTGTTTCCATGTTACCAGCCGTCATTTATGTACGTCATACAGTCACGTCACGCTATACCAATCTTGGTATGATATCAAGTTAATCTTGGTATGATATCAAGTTAGAGAACCGGACGTGAGTGCACCAGGCTCCATGCCGTAAATGACATACATGTCGTTATTTTCATGTTACTATATGTCATTTATGTTCGTCGCACAATCACGTCACGCTATATCAATTTAGGTGTATGTCAAGCTAGCGAACCGGCCGCGAGCGCACCATGAGCGTGGCGTGTGTACATGACATGCATGTCATTATTTTCATGTTGCCAGCTGTCATTTATGTTGGACGTACAGTCACACTGCACAATACCAATTTTGGTGTATATGAAGCAGGCGAAACGGCCACTAGCACCCCCGAGTCCATGTTGTCAAAATAACGCCATACATGACAAGCGTGTCATGATTTGCATGTTAGAAACTGTCGTTTATGTGCGTCATACACTCTTGTGACGCCATACCTATTTTGGTAAATATCAAGTTGACGAAACAGTCGCAAGAGAACCAAGAGAGTGACGTGTAAATCATGTCGTTAATGAAATGCATATCATGATTTTCAGGTTAAGACCCATCATTCATGTTCTTCATGCAGTCGTGTCATGCCACACGAATTTTGGCATACATCCCATTAACGAAACACCCACACGAGCTATGAGTCGTAGGTGGCTAGATAGATAGGTAGATAGATCCGTTCAAAGTTGTAGAAGTGTTTAACAAATGCTTCGCATTTAAGTCGTTAAACTCGGATAGCAATGATGTGGGATGCACGTTTTGGAACTTCTGTGAATATCACTCATGCTTCATACGACCAGTCAATCGACCCAGGAGTGCGCCCTGATAAAGTTGTTTGCACGATATAATTTTCTTGCCTGCGATAAAGCATGAATGAGGCATGATGCTTTCAGGGAATATACATTACAGCAAAAGGCCACGGTTATCACATTGTCACATGATGGAATGTGCATAAAGGACAACTTTGTTTTCGATTTATTCTTTTCTCCAACTTCATTTGTTTGTTTTAATCCTTCGTCATCGTGTCAATTTGCGCACATTGACATGTGACAAGACCGTGCGCTCTCATTTTGCAGCATCTACCTTGGATGCAGTCAACTACCCTGGACATCTTTCTCCCGCCATGCAACTGTGAGAACCCACCGAAGCACAGATTGTCAGGAAGTGAAAAGACTTTTCGGCAACAATGTTGCATTGCACACTCTGCCCGTCTCCTGAAATAGCATATTAAGGTACATAAGCACTGTGCCTTCATACATATGCATCAAGGAACAGTGAAATAGCATATCAAGGTACATTAACATCATTAGCTTGGATTCATTTAACTAGAACGAATAAATCATGTTAAAGCTATACAATGACGGCCATATCATGTGACAGACATCTGCTAAGTGCAGTGTGTATTGTGAAGCACATGCGTTTTATGGTATTGAATGAATGGATAAATGTTTATTCCAGCAAAATACAGGAAATGGGCCTCAAGTGAAAAGCGACAATGGTAGCTTGAGAAGTGTACAAGGCCCACTAGAGCAAAAAGAGAGACAGAGCAGCGGAAACGTGTGCACGTTCAAAGGCAAAACATATACGCATACAAAAAGAAACAGGAAAGACAAAGCAGAAGAAACGTGCACATTCAAAGGCAAAACACCTACGCCATCTGCAAAGTGACAAAATCAAAAAGGGTGAACATTTACGCTAGTGAAAACAATGAAAATCAGAAAACAGTGAAAACAGAAAAGAAGGAACAGCCATTCAACGGCATGGAAGGAATGCAACTTCATTGGTCACGTATCAACAGTGGAATTTACATGTGCATATTCTTAGCCATTAGGGGATGTGCAAGGCTAATTTAACCGCATTGATATAAGTCAGCTGTTGAGTCTGTTGAACCAGATTGTTGAATCATCTTGTTTATTCCCTCTCGTTAATTTGCTGTTTTGCATTATGTTGCCATAGTTTTCAAGGTCAATACATAGTATCATGACTGTTGACACAATTTGACAAGGTGAAAGCGCTGTTATTGTGCCCAGGCCTTAGTTTATCCTCACTAGAAGTGCGCTGTTTATTTTTGCCATGGTTCAGTGCCAAGTTGCCCAATCTTCACTCCTAAGCAGAGTAGGTGCGGTTAATCAAGACCTTGCTAATATTCACAACCCTTTTAAAGTGTACTTATAATGATAACTTTACTGACATCAAAAACTACCCACATAATGGTAAACATGGCGAGAGTACACTTCTGGTGGTGTTTCGCATTTTTTTTACATCCGTTTGTTTTTCGCCCTGTGCACACGAAGTGAAACGCTCACAAGGAAATACTTAGCAGCATCTCAATGTTGTATTTATTTCGTGTTTTGACAAAATGTCTGCGATAAGGATAGTCAAGTGCGAATCTTTGGTAAGACATTCATTTTTATGTGTACAGAAATCTTAGTGGACTTCTTTTTTTGTAATTTTCAGGAATACACTTCTGGCAAAGCAGCAAGTGTTGCTTGTCCACCAGTCTGTGTTCAAGACAAGTGTATTGTGGGCATGAGTGTCGGCAGGATTTTGTCTTGGGGGTGCAAGGCAGCGTAACGTGTCGGCCTGGTGAGCAGGAGAGCATTGGTGTAGCTTGCGTGGGGTCAAGTGCTGGTGTGTCTTGATGGCGGCAGGTGCCCTTTGTGCAAACCCCTGCCGACACCCATGATTGTGGGAACACCCTGATGTGCCTCACTTTACACTATGTCGAACAGCTCGTACATCTTACCACATTTAGGCCAACACTGGTATTGATGCAGATTGTTATGCGCAATGCTGCGTGAAACGTTTCTGATATCTTGTGCATTTGAAAATTTCGCAATGTTTAAAAAGACGCTGAGTGGACCCAGTGTTATTCAGCAAACATAAGTCTTAACAGGGGCAGTTGGGTGAGTTGGTGTATATTCATAGTTAAAGAGGGTGCAAAAAAAATAACAGCACAGAGAAATCAAGGGGACAGGATGACGCGCTACTAGCAACTGAAGTTTAATCGAAACCACAGAAAGATGTAAACACACAGTACGAAAAAATTACAAGACTAAACAATCACACATCCACAGTGGAATGAAGGGGGCAGACAGGACAATGCGCTACTAGTAACTGAAGTGTAATCAAAACCACAGAAAGATATAAACACACATGACTAAAAAAGCCAAGCACATGTTCAACTTCAGTTGTTAGTAGTGTGTCGTTCCGTCCCCTTTGTTGCTATGTGTTCTGATTTCGTTTTCACGTTTTCCTTACCTATGAACTGAACTCCTGACTGTTTCACAGTCTCTATATATGTGAGGTCAATATTTATTCATCCTCATGGCATATCAAGTCCTAGGATCCAATGTGCAAAGCGAGCAGTCACTATTTACAGGAATTTTTTTATTTAGTGCCTGTGATTGCCTAATTGCAAGTTGACGTCGCAGCCATGGTGCTTGGATTATTTTCAATGTGGTAATTATGCGTAAGCCATCAAGTGAGGAATTAAGGATGGACTTTTGAGTTACAGGTGTTACAGATGGCACTAGCTGGCATAAAAACATTGAAGCATGGCTGTACTTGTTATGCATATTAGAAGTATTGGTACATTGCAGTCATGTGATTATGCCGACAAGTTCCCAAGCACACTTCCAGAAATTTACGATGGCTTCCAGGTATCTGTGAGTAAATATGTGCAGCAACATATAAAGGCAACCTTGTAATTTTGTGGGCATTGCTGAATGCTTTTATGCACCTTGGTATGTGGACCTACAGTCAACACCACAGGTCTATTTTGGGCTTTTTTGTAGGAAACTCAACTCCAAAATCATGTGCGACATGTTTTGATGTCATAGGGCAAACTAATGCAAAAAAAAACTGTACAACTGCCTGTCTACACGGTTTCATATTTCCCAAAAGTGATGCTAGCCTTATTGTACTAATTTAATTAGTTGCCTTCGTGTGTAGGCTGACACCAAGTTCCTTGGGTAGCTTATTTTTTTGGATTGTACTCACATACTGGCACGGTGAAGTGCACACGTTAGTGCGCATCATGATGAGATTTTAGACCCTACTTTCGTATTGCTTTACTGCTGTGAATTATGTATAGTGCTTAGGCTGTACTGTATATGTTGTTCCACGTATTCAGTTTTGGGAGTAGGTTCTGTGCACGGCGATGGAAATATATACCTATATCCTTACATTGACACGAGAACTGCTGCTGTTTTGATTCCAATAAAATGTTGCAACAACTGGTTCTTGTATCAATTGAAGTATGACTACTTGCCTTGCATGCAAATTGAAGAAATGAATTTGTGCTTGCAAAACAAATTGCTGAAACACTGCCTGCCCAATGTAACTGCTTGTGTTTTATTACCAAACACATTGAACAGATGATTCACAGATTAGGACACATTGTAGAAGATAGGCAACAGAAAGTTAGACAGAAAGTCATCACTGTGTTCTAACGTAGATTGGGTGATCTTTTATCAATAGTAGCATAATTGAAGGTTGCTGTTGTATATATAAAGTTTAACGCAGTGTGCAGGTGGACGAGGGAGTGCACATATGATAGTTTTTCCAGTTTTCTGCATATTTGCTACAGTCCTCGTGTTTCTGTGTTACGATTGTGAAATTCTGAATTGCAAACAAGCCAACCTCTCTGCTGCTGCGGTGAAGTAATTCAACAGAACCATATTTTCTCAAGAACAGCTGTTCCATTGAGGAAGAGGGTAATGCTTTTTTTTAATGAGTACTGCATCATCTGTCTGAGGGGAGGGCCAAGTACACATGGACGTTCACAAGCAGGGGCGTAGACAAGGGGGGCGGGGGGGTTGGGAGGGTTCAAACCCCCCCCCCGAAATTTTTCTGTTTTGCTTGCTTATATGCTTATATAGGCACACACACATACAAACGCCCGCATGAACATACATAAAGTATGGTTGAACCCCCCCCCGAAAAAAATTTCTGGCTACGCCCCTGTTCACAAGAGAGAAGTGCAAGTACATTTTTTTGTGTTATGGGAGACCTGTCACTGGTAAACTGGGGAGGTTGTCCTTGACCTTGGGGCACGCGTTAGGCCTTCGCTTTAACGCGGTGGCGTGATGCTTACCAATAAAAGCTAATTAGTAAGAAATGTAGGTAGTATCCGAGTATGAAAGCAAATAAATACTGAATATGCGTTATAGAGAAGCACTGAATGCCGTGCTAAAGCGTGCATTGCGAATAAGCGCTAATTGCGGAAATGATAAGCGTTCAGCTGCTCAGAAGGCGCTGCTGCCCCTATAGCTGCGTGCAGCTCGCGGCTGTACGCGCGCATTCAACCTGCATTCAACGCACTTTGTGTAGGCGCGTTACAATGTCCTTGTAACTCTCGAATTTTCTGCGTGTGTAATTTTCATATGCGAACGCAGGCGGTCCACACTAAAGGGTGCATTGCGAATAAGCGCTAATTGCGGAAACAGATTTTTGTTCAGCTGCTCAGAGAGCTCAGAGCGCGCTGCTGCCCCTGCGTGCAGCTCGCGGCAGTACGCGCGCATTAAATGCACTTAATGTAGGCGCGTTACAATGTTCTTCTAAGTCGGGCATCTGCGTGTGTATCTTTCATATGAGAACGCAGGCGGTCTTCGAACCGCTCATAACAGCTGCCGCATTTGGACGCGCGCAGTTCGCGGCTGCAGAAATAACGAAAATTGCTCCACAGCATACGCTCATGGAATGCACATACGTTCGCTCATCTGAAGATACCTTTGTCACGCTGGTATTCACGAATTTAGCGCGAGAGAAGAGGGCACACGTTTATAATTTTTCTAGCGGCACGACACGGTGAACCGGAGAATTCGGAGCCGAGGGTGTTTACGTCGATCGGCTCGGCTTGCATGACGCCCCACAAATTATGTATTGACCTTCCGCAAGAGCAAACACACGCCGATGGTACAAGAACAGAAGTTCGAAGTTGTGCCGACGGGTTACCAGCCGCTTTGCACATACATTGGTACATATATAAGCCCACGAAAAAAGCAAGCTTTCTAGTGGTGGCGCTGTGGTGTAATGGTTATAGTGCTTGCTTTGAGTGCGTGTGGTCGCGAGTTCGATTCCTGTGTCGTGCGTACTTGTATGCAAATGTCATGTTTGTGCATGAATACTTTGGTGTCCGTTTTCTATTATGTCCTAGTGATGAATAGTAGCGGGAATTGGCCGGTAAACGTAATATAGTGCCTAAAATATACTTTTTTTTTATTTCGCGACCGCTCTAGGGCCTCGTATAAAAGGAGGTTTTAACAGCTCTCAAAAGAAGGAGAAAAACTCTCAATGCGCTCTGTTCAAGCCCCCAAAATGGCTTACATAAAAACACCAACTTTACCTCCAAAAGGAGGCTTTAAAAGCTCTCAAAAGAACCAGAAAAACTTCCAATGCGCTCCGTTCAAGCCCTCAAAATGAGTTCAATAAAAACACAAATTTACCTCCTTAGTTCCGTCTAATCACTGCCTTAAAGGATGTAAATAAAACCTCCTTTTGAACCTCTTTTCGAAGGGGGTTTTGCGTAGTACCTTTCGGATGCACGTTATGCGTCGAGCCCGAAACTCCCTAAAAGGCTCAAACCCGTTTGCAGTGTACGAGGCTAGTAAAAACATCTCTTTATATCACCCTGCCTGTGAAATTTGTGCAATCTCTCAACATTTGCCAGCGACTCCGCGTTCCTTTTCAGCCGTCAATTATTGCGTCATTAGATTCTCTGACGTTCGCTGTATTGCTAAGTTAATCACCCAGACTCTTTCGCTGTATAGTGGAGCAATTAGCTTCTGCAGCGTGTGTTTAAGCCGAGCTACGCGTTGCGACATTGCCAAGCGAAGCTCCCGTTTTTTTTTTTTATGTAATACTCGTTGTCGGGTTAATATCTCTCTAGTCCTTGCGCTTAATCAGATCGTTTTTCAATTTGCGCAATATTAATACGCCGCCGTCCGCACCTCATACTTAACACCAGAGCATCATATACATTGTGCTCCCTGACTAAGATGGATACTTGCCAGCGCAATGCAGAAAAATCAAAAACTAACCGAAGCGCATTTTTAGTCATTCTTTTTTAGCTCCGTTTTTATCGTGCTTTATTACTCACCGTTTGACGGCGCATATTTTTAGCAAGAGGCACTGACAGACCATGTGACCACATTAAACTTTTACGATGATCACCCAGCAGAATTACTCATTAATTTTTAAGATAAACTAATAAATATAGTAACCGTGCGACTTACACGGCTTTAAAACCAGATGGGCTTCATTTTCTGGCGTTTACGTAAGAACGCGAATGATCAAGATGGATATGGACGGGTAGCTTCAGCGTATCAGCGTAATTAACATCCCATTATTTATTTAATTTTCACTTTTCAGGGAGGATTGCGACAGCCTTCGTGGGAGTCTATCGTTATCACGCTAGTTACAGTAACTGTAATCCCGACTCAAACTTCGAGTCGTCTTCCCTGAGTGTGTCTGCGCAATCGTAGTGTCTGCCGCCTGAATACTTGAGAGCACCCATGTGTCCACCGGTGACCTCTTTGAAATAAGCAGTGAAAAAATATGTATAAATTAGAAAGCCCACCTATAATGGATTCCGGGCCTAGTCCATGCGAGTTGGTTTATTAAGATAGTGCTTATCGCAGTGTTGCTGAAAACAAAGCGAGAAGCCTCTAAGTAGATTACTCGAGAGATTAGCTGATGAAATGCAATTTGTGAGTGGCACAGGAAGTAATATTGCTACATCGCCGTCATCGAGTTCTCACTAAATTAGAAAAGCCTTCGGACAAACTCAAGTTTAAAATAATTTGTTTTATATGCACCTATAGTTGACGAAGAATGCACCTTGTAACGACGTTACATCTTCGGAGATGTTGTGCGAACAGGAGAACATTAAAACATGAAATGAAAAAAAAGAAAAAGATAGAAACAAGAATCCCACACAGCTTAGTAAAGAATTCAAGACATTGGTCAAAAATTGACAGTGAAAACCACACCATCTCCCGCGAAAGGGGATCATGAGGCGATGCGAAGCAGCGTTTCGGCATGTCGAGCCTGCGTTTCAGAGGGGAAGTGGAGTGGGGGAGGAGAGAGGGGTAGGGAAAAGGGGGAGGGGATGTGGAGAGGGAGAAAGTGGGAGAGGGGAGAGGAAGGAAAGAGGGCGAAGTGGGAGAGGGTTCGCGCATGCGCAGTAAGGGTGGTCACGCCACACACCACCACCACCACCGGTTTGAACTCCGCCATAAGATGTTTCGCATCTAATAATGCTGATATCAAAAGCCTAATACTTCAGATATCACGTGTAAAGCTTAATTCTGCAACAGATTTGTCAACGTTCCTTACTACTAGCACTAACCGCAGCATCATACTACCCTGTAATGTGTAGCTTTATGTCATGGCAATATTTTGCTTCGTATTCTAAAACTACCAACTTTGAGTCTTGGCAGTCCAACTTTCTGCACATTTTAAACCACCCTTAGGATACTCTACCGGAGAAGAATAGAGGTATACGAGAAACACGCAACGTGATTAAGAGCGCTTAAATAAAAAACCGTAGAAAAAATGGCAATCTGATATCGATGGCAGCTGTGCCATCTTGTGTAGAGCATCGTTTTATCGTATAATTATTTGCGGTGGCTCGTTTCCATTATTTTTTCTGGGAGTTCCCGCCATGAGAGTTTGTAGCGGGCAGTCGTGGGTGTTGCCTAGTTAGACTAAAAAGCACTGAAGAGAAGGGAACGCACACCATTCAAGCACGCTCCTTGCCATAATTACGAAGAAGATTGAGAAAATGTGCTATGCTGACTCCTTAATTTCTAACGCAACCAAGTCTAGGCAATATCTGGACAACATTCAATACATCTTATACTACTGTAAAGCTCTCCGAGTACTTGCCTAGAGGGCGCGATTGGCACAAACTAGACAGCTTCAGTTCTGGTTCAGAGACACTCCTACGCCAAGCTTTTATTTTTTTTTATTATGCGACACAATGTACCATGGTCACATTAAATGATATCTTGGTACTTTCAAGTAAAGCTGCCCTCTTCTCCCTTTGATAACAGTAGCAATGTAGACAATGCACGAACATAGAGTTCAGCATGCCCCCTGTACGCCCATTATACGCATAACACTTATGGAGTTAAGTTCAACATAAACTATCCTGTTAGTTACGAAACCGTATATTCCTTTTCCGGTTAACCTACCTGCTTTTCCGTATTACACTTCTCTCTCTCTCTCTGTCTCTCTCTATGGTATTTAACCTCTCAATATTGCACGATTAATGCCATTGGCAAAAGCTTCGGATTATTTGCCTCGACTTGAGCTCCTTAACGTGCACGTAAAGCAAAGCGCGCAATCACTTTTGTAGTTCACTAGCACTGGCGTGCGGCCGCTGTAACCGGGTATCAAACCAATGGCATATTGCGCAACATCACACTAAAGCTACTAAGACAACGCGGTGTGTAACAATGGCAAGAGACGGTGTACCGAACCGGCTTTGTACTCACGGATCTTATATATCTTAACAAGTGCAAAGGAGCAAACACACAAGGAATAGACACGTAAACAGGGACGGGCGCTAGACATACACTGAAAGTTTACTGAGAGTAAACTTTCGGTTAATGTCTAGCTCCCGTCCTGTTTACATATCTCTTCCATGTGTGTTTTCAGATGCGAAGCAGCTTTCGCGCTGGGCTGTGTCCGTAGTTCCATTGGCGACCGTCCCACATAGCACAGCCATCTGAGCGCGCGCTCGCGCCAAGGAGAAGTCTTCTTCCTCTTGTTCTTCGACCGCCTTGATGATGATACGTGCAAACCAATTTAGGGACCCGGGCTGCCGTATGCTTTCCTAGCTTGGCGTAACGCACACAAAACCATGTGTGCTGGCACGCGCTAGCGCGTTCGGTCCTGTGTAAGAGGCTGGGCAAGACGCTGTGGCCTCTCCCCCTTACACTCTCTCAGCAATCACGTGATGGCGTCGGGGAACGAGATTCTGCAGACGCGCGATGAACCCGCGTGGCGTGCTCCAACAAGAGTTCGGGACGAGTAGCAGCAACAGCAACTACAGTGATTCCACGGTGTGCTCCACATGCAAGGACGCGTTAACATCGGGCAAGGTGCCCGTGATGAACGGAATTAAGTCGCCCATGCGCTGCTTCGCATCCCCACATGGTTCCTTTTAATGGGAGATAGTGTAATTTTTTCCTTTACGCTTGTTAAGATGTAACAGCTCACTTTTCTTTCTCGCCTTACCCATTCGCCAGTGCACGGTAGCAAACCAGATATGTCTTCTGGTTAACCTCCCTACCTTTCCGCATTTCATTTCTCTCTCTCTCTCTATAAGCTCAGTTGCCACAAACTAGCCAAATCTATGCATTGAATAATTTGTATTCACTTGCAGATGTGGCGCCGTTCCTGACGTCCGTCTTCGACGAGCAGACGTTGCAGCCCGGGGAGTTGGTGTCTCTCCGCTGTTCGGCGGCCGGCAACCCGTTGCCGCAGGTCACCTGGACTCTGGACGACGCACCAGTGCCGGACTTCCATCGCTTTCGCGTGGGCGACTTCGTGACCGCCGACTCCGTGGTCGTGAGCTTTGTCAATATCACCGAGCTGAGAGTCGAGGACGGTGGTCTGTACGCCTGCGCCGCGGCGAATGCCGTCGGCGAAGCTCGGCACGGCGCCCGCGTGAACGTGCACGGCCCTCCCGTCATCCGACCCATGGGAAACGTCTCCGTCGTCGCCGGCACTACGCTAAGGGTGGTTTGCCCCGTCGCGGGCTACCCCATACACAGCGTCGTGTGGTTCAAAGGTGCGAATGGGAGAGTGTCTGTTGGTTGGCTGTTGTTTAGTAGCCTGGCGCAGTCCACCTCGGGGGATCGGCCATAAAATAAAACGGGCAGTAGCTTGTTTTAGAAATCAAATTGTATCATATTGTAAATATGTTTATAAATAGATCGTTTACAAAATAACTCATTGATATAATTAAGGGAAACAGAAGAAATAATAAGCTAATATGGTTGTAAAAGAAACGGAAAGTAGATAACCTTAACATTCAATTCGTTTTGTCTCACGTAGGAAATCACATACGGCATCGCAAACGTTCTTGTGGCTAAAACACAGTACGGTTGCACCAACTCGACAATACGGTCCTATGGTAATAATTAGAGTGGATAAAGCTGACAACCAAATTGGTCATTTAGACCGGTCGTGTCTCTGTCATATACTTAGCAATCACGTACAGTAAAACCCTACCTTATAATGCCATTTCCCGGTCTTTTCTATTTACGTCCGTGCGCCATTTTCGTTACAGTGTGAATGATGTTCTATACCACTACCCATCAGTCTGTCCTACTAAAACAGTCAGTGTTTCATAAGCTGCAACAACTGCTTCTTTTTTCTTTGCATGAACGTTACCTTGCCCTGTGGAGCCGGTGTTTACGCCGCTACATATTTGATAAGCAAGACATAAGTACACAAGGTTGTCACTCGCAACGTACTTAGTCTAGTGAGTACATTACAAGCGTTCGTTGCCGATGTTATTTTTAAGCTGCAGTGCCTCTGCAATGTCGACTGCTTGCTTTCTTTTCTATTTATGTTCACTATCTCTAGCCACGTTTATGATGTCTCGCAACACAATGGCAGTAGGGTATATGTGAATAAACAACAGATCATTCCTTAATTAAGACGAAGACAACGGAGGCAACTTCCCTCCATTCCTTTCTCCATAACTGTTGTACTGCTCACCTGCCACGAGTTAACGAGATCCGGGCGCATACGTTAGACGCAGGATTACACCGAAAGTTGTTCTCGCGAACATATCTGACTTGCATACGACGTAGGTCACACGACTTTCATACAACGTAGAGTCGGCGTTTGTGTTATCTTCACTTCGCTCTCGTGTCCGTGTTTGCACGCCCAGTCCTTCAACGCGAATACCTACCAACTACCTCAGCTCTCTGTTATTCTATACGTATGTTCCCGTTAACCCGCGTTATCCTTAGCCTCACGATATCTGCCACGTTGTCGCTTGTTTCTCTTTTGGTACGTGTTGACGCCAGCAGCTTTGCTGGGTGTAGACGTGGTGAAGCGTGCGTACGCCAGCAGCCTTGTTGGGTGAAGCTTCTTCACACCTTCCGGTTCGCAGGCGACGCCCAGCTGCCGACCAACCACCGACAGCAGATAGCGCAGAGCTCGCTAAGCGTACACAACGTGCAGCGGGCCTCTGATGAGGGAGAATACTCGTGCCTGGCCCGCAGCGGGAACCTCACCGCACGTGGCAACACCTTCGTCAGGGTCCGAGGTAATTACACTCTGCACAGCCCCCACCCTCCCCCACTCCAGGTTAGGGGTGGCCCTTCCCCCTCGCTGAGCCACGAACGCACGAAAGAAGAAACCTAAAAAACCACACGCGGCTCGTTGCCTACCACCACGTACCTCCGTGAATGTACTGACGTGGAAGGTTATTTCTTTTCTCTTCACTGCTCCCGCAATAAAGAAGAAGAAGAGAGAAAGACGTGAGAGATAAATTTCGAAGCAGCGCCGGCGCTCCGTAAATTATTCATTCCACGTAATTTCAAAGGGAGGCTCAGAATGTTTTCGTTGTTTCGTTCTTTATTTAGAACGTTATTAACGCCGCGTCTGTCCTCTTCAAAATTGCTCTCATCAACTAAGGGAAGCAAGAGATACGGCGTCCCCGCTTTGATACGACGCAGGTGCCCTAATTTATTGCGAAGGTGACGCGCCTTCCCTCCCCCGTGTGTTGTGCGACTCGTATAGTGGTAACAGATGTGGATTTTAGCATTTCGAGGCAGCAAGAAAAATGCTAATGCGCGGAACATTCTTTTTTTTTACCACGAAAGAAAGGGGGTTATACAGGCAGGCGTTTGGGTTTTTAATCTCAGCTGCTTTGTCCTCATTGTCGGTGACGCTCTTATGGTTCCGTTTTATCCTCCCTACGCGAACGCCAGTCGTCTATATACATCAAACCTATTTGCATACGAGAAGAGGAAGGATTGTGCAGGTTTTTCCTCGCTTCCTCTTAACGCTAACCCGGAGTTACTATGGGAACTTCCTATTAAGGCAGACGGGAGGTGGCACGTATTCCAGAATAAGAATAAAAGTGCATAGAAGAAAAAAAAATAATTTTATATGACGTGTTTTTTTGTTTGTTTTTGTTTTTAAGAGCAGGTACAAGACAAATATGTTAACAGTATGTGGCCGGAGCGTTATTGATAACAACGTTCTTAGCTATGTTTCATAAACCAATATTGCGCCGCTTGGACCCTTCGTTTATCTATATTTAAACCTAAGTGCGTCGCATACTGCTCAGTACCGGCAAAGGACAATTTAATGCAGACATATCTGAATTCATAATTGCTGTCTTAGAGGAATAGCGTAAGTGGCAGTATGTTACTAGCGCGCGAAGAAGCATTAAATGTTGCCGTCTTTTTCGACTGGTTTATTTTGCTGTCTTGAAGCTGTAGGTTGGGATATTAGGAACGTATGTCGTAACGTATACTTCTGACGGTTAATTTTATCTCCCTGGTGTTTTCTAACGTGCGCTATCCCATTATGTTAGCGTGGATAACCAGCTGCCACGTTCAGGAATAGATCGTCAGATGGCGCTTAACGTGGCGTCTTTGCCAGCCCGTGCATCTGCAGAAGGTAATCCCTGAGCTCTGCATCATTGTTGTTGGTATACTTTAGTTGATTAACGGAAGCTCGTGAGAGAAGAAGTAGAATTTATGTCTTAGCGAAGCGCAATTTAGGCACGTTTGCTTTCTCTTACTCCTACAGTTACCTTATCGCAGACGCTCTGAAGAACTCGACTGCCGACCCCAAGGTCGCGGGATCGAATCCCGGCCGCAGCCGCCGCGTTTTAGGTGCAGGCGAAAATGCTTGAGGCCCGTGTACTTAGATTTAGGCGCACGTTAAAGAACCCCAGGCGGTCGAAATTTCCGGAGCCCTGCACTACGCTGCCTCTCATAATCATATCTTGGTTTTGGGACGTTAAAACCGAACTATTATTACTGAGGCTCTGAAGAAATTATTGAATCGTCAATTCAACCAGAACTGCACAGGTTGAATGCCACAAACTAGATTTGAATGCAATGAAGCTTGGTAGATTACCGCCCTGGAGAGGCGTTGGTTCCGGGTTTATTGCCCGGACCAGTACGAATTTTTCGCCGACTAAGAGACTTTCTTTGTGAGAACTCCGTGTGGATTTCCTTGCGTCTTTGTCATTTTTTTTTCCTTTCGCGGATAGACAGCTGTCAAAAGCCCAAATTTTGCATTTAGTATTCGAGCCACTGCAGCGAATATCGGGATGCCATAGATCAGCCAGTTATGTCATTTTCCGCAGTACGAACTCCGACGCTTCTCCCCTCCCATTCTCTCTGGATGCTTTGGAACCATCTAAACATAGGTAGCAAATATTTCTTAACTGAGGGTGCGTCACTCACTGGCGCAAAACGTTAATTCCTCGCTGCTGCAATTTCGAAATGCACCTTCATGCGCCACTCTTAGGACAGTCTTCACTTGTGCTGTGCATCCTCTTGCGAGTTATACACGGAACAAAACGCAATGGTCCGCACCCTGAAAAAGGGTGCTCTTACCTACTATACATATAAAGACGCCCTTTTCCCCGGAGGGTATGCGGCAACGAGGAAGAGAGTGCAACGTCTGCTGACCACCTTCCTGTGAGAGACGGCACTAACCAGCAGCTGGTGACACAACCATGCTATCAACTCATGAGAGGCTCTGAAGAAATAACTGCCGGCTTCGTATGCCAGGCTAACCTCACCTATTGCAACACCACCACCACCGCCCACCATCATTTACTGCCTTTTCTTTTCCTGTGGGTCCGTTTTAGTTATGCACTGCATAGACAGCAAACCTGACGTTCGTTTTCTCCACCTCCCTAGCTCTTCTGTGTCTGCTTCCATACTCTTTCGTAGCTTTGAGTTTAAATCTTCAGAGCGTTCTTTCAGGCTTTCAGACGTACCCAAGTTTGCAGTCGCTTGAGCTAACGCTCACCGCCACTCTTTTCCGTTTACACATTATGCAAGCCCGCTTCGAGAAAACGCGTTCGACGCATACGAACCGGCATTGACTTTCAACAGGGTGCTGTGTATAGGCGCCGCGTTAACGGCAACAAACCTGCCAGTTGTTTGGATACGTCGGATTTTGCTAGACAGAATCTCGACAAAAGACGTGCCAACCCCGACCTGCTTGCATGCCGGCTACCCGACGTTTTCCATAAAACATCAGCCCGGTGCTTTCTTTTACCTAGTTTTTTTTTCCACGTCACAACCTTATCTATAAGCCCGGCGCGGCGATTAAAAAAACTACAAGCATAATGTGACAAGAAGGATAGGCGCTCGCAAAAATTCCCGACGCTTGGGATCCCCGCACACGCTTTCGTATCCAAGCGCGTGGCACGGTTAGGTACAGCAAACGCTCAGTATTCCGGTGCAGGCCAGCCTTAAACGACGGGAAAAATGGGGGCTTAATGCCTACGCTGCTGCCCAAGCGAGTAGAAGACGAGTCTTGAAGAAGGACGGGGGTTGCATGGAAGGGAGGGTCGGGGGTCTCAGGCGCCACAAGTTCTTTAAGAGGTTGCGTTCCTATGGGGAAAAAGAGAGGCCGTTTTGCCGCTCCGTTTGCCCGTTTCTTCTCCCTCTACAGCGACAACCCCTGGAGGCCCGCCTCGAGGCTTCTACGACGCCTTGTGGCTCGGGGATTTCGAAGCGAGCTCCGGTCGAGACGTGAAGACGTTGCCCCCTCTCCGCCATCTCCAAGCATACCCACATCCCCCCATACCGACCTCCTTCACACGTGGAATTACTCCTTTCCGTCCGGCCCCTTCCCGAATTCTTCCCGTATTCCCTTTTCGTCCCGCCACTCTTCTAGGAGCCCCGTCGCTCTTCAAACGGCGCTGTCCCTTTTCTTTTTTCTATGCCATGGTGAGAGTTAAGATCGGTTTCGAAGTCACGTTTTTCGTACGTGTGCGTGCTTTCGAACGAGTCCCGAGCGAGATCCGGAGAAAAAAGAAGCCGGTGTGATTTGCTCGGCGAAAGTGCTACGGCAGCCGCTGGGCAAGGAGACCGCCTACCGTATCGAGCCTACTTCGATTTGTTTGTAGAACGATCGAGTTTGCGTGGTAATGTTGCTTCAATGTAGAGACATAACCGGTGAGGAGAAGCAAAAGTCACACTTTCGTCCGAAAGACATCGATAGCGGTGATGAGAATTGATAGCAATAACAATGTATCAGACACCTGCATCAATCGAGGGGTGCTATACAGGATGGCCCGAGCTTCTCGGGCACACGAGCTTGCTCCGAGCTCGCATTACGGCGGTCATGACAGGAAGACAGTGCGGAGCACGCGATAGCAGCGTTCATAAAAACTGCTACAAGAAGGAGCATGGCGTCACAAACGCATGTGCGGCATTTGCGGCGGTTTTGAAAGGAACGCCGCGTGCGAACTCCTCAGCACCGCCACTCAGTCAACATTTTGAAAGTGCAGCGATGTCAGCGTGATTGTCGTGCTATCTTTTTGCCAACTAATCATCGCGCCTCCCATAGGCGTGTTCGTGGGCGTTTGTCCTCTTTCGGAAAATTCTTTCGTTCCACCTGCAGCATGGAAATTTCTACTCTCGAAGGCAACAAGGGCGCACACGCAGCACTCCGGTGCAGCCCGTTTCGCTTCTCTGGAATATTACAGATAAATATATGGACAGGTCACTGCTATACTTACATTACACGCCTGAAGATTTTTCTGTAGTAAGGAATCGGGAGAAACAATGTCTCCACGCCGCAAATCCCACCAGGGGCGCTTGCTTCGTGACTGTGAGTGGTACGTCGAGAGCGCGGTGAAATTGAATGCGAGACACCGTAGCCACGTCATGATATAACCTTTAGTTCTTCGTGCGTGTGTGCATAGTCTGCGCGATTAAGCTGATGGATGAATCGTGCCGTTCGCTAGCGTTGCGCCGTGAGCACTGCTCCTTGGCAAGAGCAAACGCGGTTGGCGGACCCGATATTCGCCGCGGACGTCTGTCAATCAAATTGATTGACGTGCGAACTCGGGCACAAACTCGTTGATTCTGAAAAGGCCCCAGTTCAACTCGTGACTGTCATAGTGTCGGCGTGCCTGTCAAGTGTTTCATGCGGTGGACGCTACTCAGCAGCTTCTTTGCATATAAAATAATTTGGTCTGCTTGCACTACTTGTGCAAGGCTGCGGCCATCGAAGGAGCTTGTGGTCACCTAGCTTCTTCCAGCTTATTACGTGGCTCGTCTACTCAGTATGCTTAATCTGCTTCGGAGTAATCACCGTGTCAGTTTGGTCTCAATACTGGTGCTATTGATTAGCTGGGCCTAATTACCATGGCAGTGAATAGTTATGTCTTAATTGGTCATGGTTTAATAACACGACAATATTAATCAGATTTCATTACCATGGTTTTAATTAGCACGAATGTCGTTAACATAATGCTAATTAGAGTAATCCCAATTACCGCGTACTTGTTGAGGAAGTTCCTGTTTAGCTTGGTTTGAATTACCGTACTCCTAATTAGCGTCGTGTTAACTTGCGTGGTCCTAATTAGCTCGGCCTTAACTAACGTGATATTGAATAGTCCTGTTTTGATTGTTAAGTTTTAATTACCACGACATTACTTACCCAGGTTTTATTCGCAAGGTCCTGAATAGTACAGAGGTAATTAGATTATCCTAATTAGCACTGTACTAATTAACACGATCTCGGTGAGTAATGTCTTCATTATCTTGGTTTTATTTACACGCTCCTAATTAGCGTCGCGTCAATTAGCATGATCTTAAGTAGTTCGTTCTTAGCTTTACACGGCTTCATTAGCATGGTCTTAGTAAGACATGGCTTAATTAGCTCGGTCTTAGCATGACGAAGAGGGTGCGCCGAGCAATGTGCTAGAATGAACAGGCCGAAAATGGTGATTATGCACGTGGCCTCGGCGATTAGCTCTAGCCGCGGTGTTGTAAGGCGCTCAGTCGGAAATAATCTCAGAGGCCATGGATCTGGTTATTCTAAAGGATACTTAGGGCAGACATCAAACGCTTGAAAATGGATTCAAACGGCCGGCGCACACATAAAAAAATTCACAGTTTCGCCGCAACGGCGAAGCAATGATTGCGATAGGAATCAGGGGCGTAGCCAGGGGGGGTTGGGGGGTTCAACCCTCCCCCCCTCCCCCGAAATTTTTCAGTTTTGCTTGCGTACACGCGCACATACAAACGCACTCACGAACATACATAGAGTATGGTCGAACCCCCCCCCCCCCCCCCCGAAAAAATTTTCTGGCTACGCCCCTGATAGCAATAAATTTTAATGTAACGCGAAGAACGGAAAGCAGCTCGAAACTGCCAGCGCATCGCTCGAGCCCAAAGGACGCACGAAAAGAACGCACAAAGGACGAGCGCGAACTAATGCCTCACAGCTCGACACTTGAAGCGCACTGCTCAAACATAAAGCAGGACGCACGAAACAAACGAACAGGTACACACAAGACGAGCGCGAACTAATTGTCACAGTTGTTACTTATTTCTGTTTGAACAGCGCGCTCCTTTCGCAAACGCGGCCGCTGCAGCGAGCGAAGCGAAGCACCCCACCGGCCGCCCCTCTTTTTTGGAGATAAGCGCACGAAAGCGACGACGCCCTGAAGAGCGAACAGCAACGGCTTGCGCAGGGCTGGGGCGACGATTGGCGCGCAACACGCGCGCACGTCGCGCCATCTATGTGGCCACTAAAAAAGCATGCTGAATTACATGGTGTATATAAATAGCTCGCCGTTAGCAGGCTGAGAGACGGTGCGGTCGTGGCCTAACGTCTAACGTGGCGGGCTGCGAAGCGAGTGGTCGCCCGTTCGATTCCGCGCGTCGGAAAGAATTTCTTAATTATTTTTCTTTGTGGCCTTTCTATATATACATACTTATACACATACGGTGAATGACGGCGACGGGGACGGACATTTTCCAGCCGAGACTGTCCATATAATTGATAAAAATATAGTTAGTAGAGCTTTCTGTCACTTTTCCTATATGGGCGCACTTCTGCATTCAGTGACGACAAACAAATGAAAGAAGGTGCCTCTAGTTTGAAGACACCACCCAACCTTCTCGACCGCCCTTGACGTGACGGCGCGTTCCATCGTAACCAAAGGAACGTAGCGCGCGCTGAGGGATGGATTTCACCTTTACAGTACTGTTAGCTCGTTCAAAAGGGGATGTCGCCAGAGCTCGGAAAGATTCCGAGTTTCACCAAACTCGGGCCATCCTGCATAGCACCCGAGGTCGCTAGTTTTATCGGCCACGTACTTATCAGTGAGCGTCAGCGTACGTATCAGTTAACAAGCGGGATGTCACGTTCGCACAGGGAACCACGAGCACGAGTTAGTCGCTGGTTTGAAAAAACAGTCGTTAGCAGTGCTGACGGTTAGCTGGCTCTCCCGCGGTCCATCTCATCAGGCTCCTTCCATGTAAATAAACTGAAAATATTTTTTGTACATTTCAGTGCCTCCCGTTATTGACAGCCAGATGCTTCCTGACGTGCTGACGGCGAACGAAGGCATGAACGTGAAAATGCTGTGCAGCGTGGTCCAAGGAGACCCGCCCATCACTTTGCGCTGGACACGCGGCGGTCGCACCGTGGCGCGCAGTGCGTCCGTGTCTCTGCAGAGCCTCGAGGACTCCTCCGTGCTGACGATGAAAGGCGTGTCCATGCGGGACTCCGGAAACTACACCTGCGAGGCGTCCAACAGGGCGCTGACAGTCAACAGGACTGTCTCCCTTGTCGTCAACGGTACGTTTACGTTAACCGCGTCTTCTTTGGTACAAGCCTTGTAGTTTACGTGTGTGTTCTAAAGATGCAAGTTTGTAATAAATCAGTGTTCAGACTTAACGTTGATATGAACGAAGGAAGCGAAATTTTTTCGAGGTGCTCGTTTCTTAGGCACAACCCAATGAATCCAACAGACGAGTGAGCCAGCGAAAGCACAGGGGACTTTAATTATTGTCTTTTAACAGTAGTGAAGTAATTGTGACGCAAGTTGAAATGAATTCAACTGGACGAAAAATCACCCTTTCCGTCGGTGGGGTCCGAACCCACAACCTTGGAATTGTACATCCTATGCTCTACCAATTGAACTACGACGAAAGGCGATCCCCCGTCCACTTCGTTGGATATTTCTGTACTTGTAATTCCTGGAAGTATTTGTGTGGTTTTCTTTTGGAAAGATCAATTCCTTTAAGATTTCGTTATTTCATGTGCCCAAAGAGAGCTTGAACAACGGACCGCGGTTCGCCAGGGTCTGTTGCGCTAGTGGTTGCGGTGCTCGGCTGCTGACCCGAACGAGGCGGGTTCGATCCCGGCCACGGCGGTGGCACTCCGATGAATGCGAAATGCCAGACGCTCGTGTACTGTGTAATGTCAGTGCACGTTAAAGAACACTAGATGGTTGAAAAATTTCCGAGGCCTTCCCCCACGGCGTGTAGTGTAGTGGTTTGGCACGTGAAATGTATTCTATTAAGAACGAACCGGGCTGCTATTCTGACAGATACAAAATGCACCAATTGCATTATTCTCACAATTAATTGTAACGGACACAACGTTTGAGTACCCTGGTTACTGTTCATATAAAAGCAGCCCATATCTCCGTCCTTCGTGAGGGACTTTTCGCTATATTTCCGCCGTAGGATCAACGCCCTCAGCCATAAAAATAGCCGCAATCATTGAAATGAAACCGCGTTTTCGAGCCGTCGCGCCAACGTCCCAGCGTATTTCTCTTTATCATTTGACGTTGCCGCCTTTGCACGCGTACGTATGCCCGGAGTTCTTCACAACTTCGGCTGACCGAGCAAGTGGCGCGACAAGATCCCCAGACAGATAGCACTCGTCGCGACTGCGGGACCAACGACGCACGGCGGGCGTTAGCCAGAGCTGAGCCGTACAAGAACAGCGTTTGCCCCTTCCCGCCTCCGAGCAGCTTCCCGGTCGTGGTCCACTGCGCGGCCAGTGTGGCGGACCGTAGAGAATGGAGGAGGCGAAGGCAGCAGAGGCTATCCTTCGGGAAGCCCAGCGAGGAGACACGTGGTTTGCAAAAGTGCGGTGATTTATCGACACAAATCTGAGCGCGTTCGTGCGAGACATGCCGCCGTCTGTTCGTTGGTGGAGCTACCGAGACTGCCGGTCCTACCCTCGCTCTCCTCTTCCTCCGAATTCCCTTCTCCTCACCCTTTTCGCCTCGCCGTCTCCCTTATTCTCCCATATTTCCCTGCCTCGTCCATCGCAATTTGTTTCGCCATTTTCTCAACCCTTCTCCACCGTTTGTTGCGCAAATCCCGCACGTATCCTCGAAGCCTTTCCGACTCCTCCATTCCAGTCCTCTCTTCCTGCAGTCTTCCCCTGCCCTCCCTAATCCACTCTCTCTCTCTCTTTTCCCAATCTTCCAAGCTTGCCTAAACACCTCTAGATTTCTTCCCCTCACTACCCCGTTCCCAAATCTCCTGGTCTTCAGTGGCGCTAAACCCCTCTTTCTCCACATCCACAGACTCAGCCACCCTTCTGCAGTCGACCCTCGCCCTTTCCCGCACTATTTCCCCATAGTTCCTTCTCTCGTCTGGCAAAGCAGTCGGTGTTGGTGGTTCGGGGCGACGAGCTTTTGTGGCCACGCAATCGATTGAAGCGCCAAAGTGGACGGCGGCGAGTTTTGCTCGGCGGCCGCCTAGCTCGCTCGATCTGCTCGCGTGTGCATGTGTGTGTGCGTGCGTGCGGCAGGATGCCAACAGCGCTCGCTCACTCGGCCGGAGCCGAGATAATGGTTCCTGGGTGCCGTCAGATAAACAAGGATGGACGAACGAATGCCACGCGGCGGAGGCTTCCCGAGTGGCATGGCATGCGGCCGGCCTATTTCTCTCCCTTCCTTTCAATCCTGCTTTTTTGTTGTTGTCTATTTGTTTTCACCACTCTTCTCATTTCCCTTCGTCGCTCGCCTGTCGAAATGGCTTTTATCTTCTTCTGACTTTTTTTCTTTCACTCCGGCTTCTTAGACGAAGAATAGTGTCCTCCGTCTTCGCGGGGCTGTAATGAGAAACGTTCGATTGGTGCTTACGAGATTAGGAGGGAGGCAGGACAGGATTTATAGCTTGTCTAAGGCGGTTCTGACCAAGAATTATGAACTTGCGCCCGGAAAAGAGTTATCCGTTTACACACAAAGAATCAAGAAAAGAGTGAAGAAGGCCTTGCTATTTTAATCCTTATAGTCCTTTTATTGTAATTTTTTTTGCTGCGCTAAAGCGTATTCATTTATAAACACCGGCGATGATGTGAGTAGCGTGTGCCTGTCCATGCACGGTTTTTTTTTTCTTGCAGGCTTGAGTTTTCGGTGAAGGACCATAAAATATGAATGGGCTGTAAAAACATATCGTAGCACTCAATTGGATTACAAGAGAGCCGAGCCTTAGAGCAGGACGTCACTAGAAGCCTTCGATAATCTTTCTTGTGCATTAGTGATGAATTTTATAAGTTAGGCGCACGTTTCCACGTGATATGCAGGCACTCGTAGAAATTGATTAGAAGTGGGCCACGCAACGGTAAATTTCACAATGGGGTTTGGAAGCCTCATAGAGTGGGACTAGTCTTCGGTCTTTCACTTGTTTCCCACGATCACTCTTTATCCCATTGTACCGAGGTAATGAGGTGTGCTGAGCCTTAAATGTTATTCACTATACTCTGTTCCAGAAGTTCCGTGCAGCAGAGCCAAGGCTACACGACCCTCGAGCGCAGGTTGTTGCGAAGCGAGAAGTAGTGCCCCATATACGTAGCCCGTTGTTTGTCCTCATGACTTTTGCAAGCGGTCTCGTCGGAGGATTTTTACTTGAAGGCTTCTCTGCGTGTTGTAGCTGTGATTTGTATGACGATTTTGTCGCATTTTCTGTATAAAACAATTTTTGTGGCTCCATGATACTGAAGAAATAGTTCTTGCATGTACGTGTTATAACATGCAAATGACGAAAATAATAACGCTGTTGTGGCTCGTATGTGTTATGTTTTTACTTATAAAGTACGAAGGAATGGTACGACACTGTCTAAACTTTTATGAGTAGTCCGCACAGTCCGAGCGTCCACAGCGCCGCGGAGGACCCAGTCTTGGGTTGTGATTAGTCCGCGGTGGCAGATTTGGTCACTCCTTAGTCAATATGGCGGCGCCTGGTTCACCTGTGCGATATCGTGCAAGTATCTCGAAGACGCGCGCTTTTACGGTGCCGAGGAGAATATTTAACCGCTTTCACAATTACAGCTCATCTCACTGCGCAGTTGCACAGTGTCCCGAGACGCTCTTGCCGCTTTCGCTGCAGCGCTCGCCGCTAGCAGACGACAGGGCGCGGAAGGATACACTTAGATGTGCTCGCCCTCCTGATTGGCTGAGAAGGCCTGTAGCTTCCACAGTGCTGCACGGAACTTCTGGAACAGAGTATATATACAAATTGCAGTTGCGGAAAGCAAGAATGTCTCGATATGTCGCTGCTGTTTGTAGCGCTCTCTCAATGTGCGCTTGTCCTCCAAACTAGAGTTCGAATAGTTACGCTGCAACTGCCTGTGAGACGTTCCTGCAGATGCCGCAGTAGTTTCATATATTTTGTGCTCCGGGCAATAACGAAAACTGCAATACCCCAGAGGCAAGAGACTGCGGATGTCGCTATGAGAGACAAGAACGATCATTGCATATGCAGGTGCGGCAGATGTGATGGCGAATGGATACCAATTACTACTACTTGGCTTCATTCCTGTAGGTTGGTTGGTTGGTTGCTCAAACTTTACTGTCCTGAGAGATGCGTGTTTTTAATAATTTTTTTTTCTAAGACAATCGAATTCTCAGCCATTTTCCCCTTTTGGACACGTCCTATGCTTAAGATGGAGAACAATCGTCGTCTTTTTTGTTAATGTAGAAACTGTCGACCGTTGCGCACGCTACCACTGTCACCGTGTTGCACTCTCAAAACTGTCAATTTTATTTCGGTGTTTTTTCCTTAATACTTCGCTATAGTTAACGCTGTGCGTTATTGTAACCAAGGTTGTAAAGGGTGATTGATGTACGACATAAATATTTGACTGTTCAATAGGGAAAAAAAAGAGGCGGGGGGTTGAGAGGAGTGGTGTTGTTGTGTGGATGGCTCTGAGTAATGTTGCGCCAGTTCTCTCCCAGTGCCGCCCATGTGGACAACTGAGCCTTCAAATGGCAACGTAGTCCTCGGAGGCATCGCAGCTTTGCACTGTGCCGCGGATGGATTCCCCACGCCTCGCATCGATTGGAAGAGGGCGCAAGGTGAGCGACACTAACCGCATAGTAAACGCGTCGTAATGCCATACTTTGAAAACGATGCAGCGGCAATACATGATAACTGGCGCGCCTCAGCGCAGAGCTAAAAGTAAGAGAGATAAGTAAGAGAGTAAGGTAGCCTTGTAAGATGAATACCATTTTGCTGCTCCGCACTTCCGCAGGTAAAGTGAAGTGTCGAGAAGTAAAAACGGCAAACCGTGATTTAAAAACCGTGTTGAAGTCTAGATTTTTCCATATTGGGTTTCTTCGGGCAATATCGCGTATCTTTAAAGCGGTTCGTAATTAAAAAAGAACAAATGCGGTGCAGAGGTACAGGACATATTCATGTGCTCTCGACTATATATTTCGATCAATATGTCTGAGAAATAAGCAAAAAAAAATGCAGAATCACGTCGGCTGCCACTCCGCTTCAATTCCGTTGCCTACTAAGCCAGTGGCAGTTATTATATCCTTCTTTACGCAATTTCAGGGTGAGAGTTCTTTTTGTTTTTCACATCAGCGAGATTACAAACACGAAGTACGGGAGGGTGCTTCTGAGCGGCGGCGTAGACAATGCCATTTCTATACTTCGTTCGATGAAGTACTGCGGTGGCGTGAGCTCAAGGCAACACGCAACGTGCACGACTCTGAAGCACAATGACGAGATGGCGTGTTTGCGAAGCCACACACGCCCCACGGATGATTTCTTCTGTGGCTACTCTAAAGTTTTCGCCTGCCCACACAGATGTAGTAACCACTGGCTGGGAGCTGTGTTTAGTTAGAGCGGTACGTGAAATGGGATTTTCGCCTCGTAGCAGCAGACTGAATGTGCATTTTCCTCATGCCATCTTACTACTGATTCGTATCCAGCGGTCTAGACGCTTATTCAGCGCGGGGATGAACCGGGTTCGGTTAGTTCTGCTTTCTCGTTGGCGCAAGCCGCTCGGTTGTCAGGTGCGCTGAGATGAATCGGTCACTGAATGCCGATTCCCATATCGTGGCTGTGCTCATAAAACGTTTCTTTATCAAAGGGCCCCTAAACAACCGCTGAAAATACAAAGAACGAGCTCGTGATACCCTCCTGGCGTTTTTCGTCTTTTTGTCACAATTCGTGACGCCAAGCAATATGTTCACGCGACGTCATGAGGAAATAAGCTTTCATTTGGCCCATATACGTCAAATATCAGTTGCGAATTGTCTCCTATCCTTCCTAGCCGTGCATTCGCACGTCCGCTCTGCCCTGTGTCTCATCAATACCGTGCGCGACCAAATTATTTCGCTTCGTTTTCAATTGCACAAGCGGAGATAACAGCGTGTAGCCGAAAAGGGCGAAATCCTAATAGGCTCAACGCTTAGTACTGGCATTGTCCACGTGTTTTATGAATAAATAAGTGGCGAGGAGGAGACAGCGGCTTTTGGAGAGCTAGTGAAAGCGAGAAAGAAGCCACCTTCTCGTCTTTGAACGCGGAGTGGTTTAGGTGCCCTGTAACATAGTTTCCTACAATACTTACTGTAGGGAACTCTGGCGCTAGTGTCTATGGGAGCTGCAACGCATGGCGCTTCAGCCAGCATGGGAATGATGGGTAGTAGACGGATTTGTATAAACTTCGTTCTTTCGGCTCCGTTTGGCTCCGCGTCGCCTGCATCCGCTTTGTCGCAAGACAAAGTTCAACAAACGTTCAACAGTTCCACTTCACCACTTAACATTTTAGGCTCACCAATTCAAATGTGGTCACGAAGTTCACAACGATCCATTCTTTTATCCGAAAGAAAACCAAAACAGAGCAATAAACAAAGCCACAAGTGCGCTCGAAGCCCGCAAGTACGAAGACTAGGCAAATCCGTGTACTACCCATCATTCCCATGGTGGCTGAACGATCGCAGCGCCAGAGTCCCCTCTAGTTAATTTTAGGAAACTCTATGCCCTGTAAGGCCCGTGCGCCCCTGGCACGCGGACCCTAATAACGTACAAGTCGGCCACAAAATAATGTGGACCACGCGAGCGCGTGCCGAAATAGCGGTCTGCGCCATCTAGTGGAGAGCCGTCTGCTGTCGAGATTATATCTGTGGCCGCGCATTCTTCACCAGAGCAGTGCTCTCGGCAGGAGACGACTAGCCCCTAGACGGCGCAGATATAATTTCGGCACGCGCTCGCGTGGTCCATATTATTTTGTGGCCGACTTCACTTCTACTTTCGCGTTGACTGTATGTTGTGGTGGTATGTTTCGTGATTCCTCGCAATAACACCTTTCATATGTAGTGGAGGAGGACGTTTAGGACAAAAGTCATGATTTCAAACCTGTAGATTTCCACGGTCATAAATCCTATTCTGCATAGCATAGTCCGAATTTCCTTATTGTAATGGAACGGCATACCCATGCGCGACACTTCGTTCTGTGGCGAGGCACTCTCACACACGTTGTCTGTGTCTGCAGCCCACGCCGAGCGGCAGGTGACTTAGCATGGTACCAGAGCGTGAGGACAATTGTCCAACGTAGTCGCACTGAACTCCCCCGGTCTTTGCCTTTGATCGCTTCAACCGTAACACTGAATTACAGAGTTGGCGCAGCACGTGCTGGTTATGTACGGCAGCTAATTCTCACTAGCTGCAAGACAACCACCACCAACAACAAGACTATCCGTTATTATATCTAATCACGAGGTCGTGAGTTCTATTTGCTTTTGTGAAGTCGGTATATTTATCCAAGCGGCATACATTACACTTACCTTGAAGCATCGGATAAGGCCACACTTGAGACCCTGCATCACAATGTTTCCCACAATGTATCGGTGGCGTTCTTTGAGGCACTCCGCTCAATCAGTCAATCTGTTGATTGTTCATAGAAGCATTGCCATTTTTGATTACACGCATTTAACTAGAAACTCAGACTTCTTTATCAAAATGACTCTACTTTATGCAAGGTGGCTGGTATTGACCCTGTAGTTAATGGTAGTTTACTTTTCTCGTCAACGTACTGGCGCTCTCACATAAATATGCAAGCTTGCTTTTTTACTCGTCTTTCACTGTTTTCTCTTTTGTATACTTAAGTTGAGCCACGAATCGATTCGGTTCACTGAATGCTACGCAAAGCGCTTACGCAAGCTTCTTGTTTTGCGAGAGGTCGGTAAAAACTTCCGAGAAAGTTTTGCGAGAACAAACAATACGCGTTAGAAACGGTTATGGAGTGCGGATATCTGTATTTTCTTCTGAGCACGTAATAAAGACCAGCGCAGAGATAGCACGGCGGCAAGCTCACATAATTTTCCGAGCCGCCTCGTGCGCCGTATACCATTAATCATTCGCAATATTTAGGCGGACTTCCGATCTCTCCTTCTATATCGGGCTCGAGAGAAAAGTATTACAGACATCGAGCAACGAAGCACTCTTACTTTTCATTCGAGAAATTTCATACCTCGGAATCAAAGATCCTTGAGAAAAGGGATGTCACGCTACGCTCGCTGAGTCAAACGCAATATGTAGCCTCCTCTCCATTCTTCCTTTTTTTATTGTTTTTAGTCCTTTCCGGCGCTCTCTCGTGGTCTCAGTATCTTCTATTTATCTGTCTTTTATTTTTTTCTGAAGCAGCAACCTCACGTTTCTTGCACCCCTTCATTTTCTTTTCCTTCCGGAAAAAGTGAGGGCGTAAGCGTTTCTTTGACTGTTCCGGCGCTTTGATTAGAGGAGCCGGAGAGAAAGGGAAGGAAGCCAGGAAAGGAGCAGTTGGGGAAGCGCGTGTACAGCAAACGAGCAGTCCCTTTCTCAGTGCCAGGATGTTCCTCGGATCAATGAGTGAAAGGAGGAGGTTAGGGGATGCAAGTGTGATAGGAAGGAAACAGGGAACGAGGGTCGAGAGTTAAGGAACACGAAGAGAGAGATAGGGAGGAAAGGGAGGGTGGCGACGATATCTCGTCGCCCGCACGCCTTCTTCCCCTTGAAGTCTCGTTGTTTGGGGCCCCTCCCATCTTCCGCTGTGCTGCGCTTGAGGCGCGAAAGATCAAACGAATTACGGGTGCGGCGTGTATGAATGTCGGTTTGCAGCGTTGGCGGCGTTGGTGCGATCGATGGTTTCCGGCATGTAACACCCACCCCCCCAACCCCTCCCCAGCTGCCCTACGCCCCCCCCCCCCCCGTCTTCTTCCAATATACCGAGGCACACTGAAGCTAGCCACTCGTTGGAGCCTTGTTTGGCGCTTGCCATATATGTACTACACAAACACACGGCCTTCCTCACGCCCAGACACACCCTCGAAGTACGCACGCACACACCCTTCAAGTACGCACACGTACGCAGATTAGCTATAGCTCTCCGGAGGACAAATCGATCACGTTCTGCCACGTATTCTCTGCTCGTGCTTTTCGATGCGTATTGAGAAATTCGTGCCACTCTGCGGACGCCGCTGCTGGCGATGATAAGCGGCGATGCGGGCGGGCGTGTGTCGCGTATGTACCGGAGTGCGAGGTGCGTGGGAGGAGAACGGAGGGGAGGGGAGGGGTGGTAGGGCTTCGTCGGCTCGAGAGCTGACTGCTCTTCTCGGTAAAATCTATATTGTCTAGGGTGTTAAATGAATGCGAATGCGCGGCAATCGATGAAAGCTCGGGCGAAATAAAAAAGAAGGCCTTCCGAGAAGACACGCAGCGCCGGGAAGTATAGAATGAGCTTTGAGGGTTTTGTTTCACTTCGTACTGGATTCATCGCTGGGATCGATGTATTCAGAACGGCGTTGCAGCCACCCCCCCCCCTTTTGCCGCATGCTCCCAACAGTGGTGCCGCGTCGATATTTGTAAATTATGTAGGCTCGCTAGAATGAGACTGGAAAGTTTCATTCTGCAGATAAGCATACTCGCTGAAAAAAAAAAAAGAAGGGCAACGTCAATTGTATAGGTCGAAGCACGCCGGTGCTTTATGCTTGTTCATTTTCGTCATTTTGCTAAGTACTACTTGTTGTATAATTGCTCTCTGTTTTCTCTGATATTAGACACCTGCTGTTGTTTTTCTGATGGCTGCCACGCGCTCGCACTACAGTCAACCGAAGGACATGGGCATCGATTCGTTGACCGTATATATCAGTGACCATTGGACTGGCCGATATTAAAACAAAGGGCACCTTGGGTGGGAGAACGTTTATCCTTCTATGGTAATGATAACAATGATGATGATTTCATTTATCTAGAAAGAAAAATAGGGAGAAGACACGGGCCCTTGCTAAATAGCGCGCGTCATGCCACTAGCAACGCCTGAGTGGGCTAATATGACAAGCTGATCAGGGTATTTGAGGTGGCATACAGACTCGCCAGCTCCAATACTCGAGTTCTGTGGTAACAGACTTCTCTCTATTTAGTTGACAGTGTGGCATTTATTTTCTTAAAACTCAGGTGGTAAAGCTTTAACCCTCAATGTTGTGTTTCACTATCTGATGCGAGTCACTTACCAACGAAGAATGCAGTAGGCTTTTGAAGAAAATGAGGCATTCGTTTCTGCCCACTACTGTTATGTGATTATCAACAAATATGTGTACCTCTCTTCATGCACTTCGTTACAGTCATATACATGTACGTGACGTCATATACTTGTTTACATATCTTTATTGTAGTAGTGCATAAAGCTGACGGGCTTACTCAGAATGTGACTCCTATGTGGTCAAACTGTACTTCTACGTGCCTGCCTCCACGAAATCCGTGCCTTTAGTCAATGAAAGCAAAAGAAACAAAAACAACAAGCCCAGAAACGGAAACGACATTACAGAGCAAATATCGTTGAGCCGTGTCTAAACAACCCGGCGTCAGCGTCGTGTCTCCTAATCTGGAAGCCTTGTAACCGGGGGAATTACCTCGAGAGTTCCTGAAAGCGAGAACGCCGCTGAGCCGCTTATGACGCCCGCAACGGCCTGTTGCCGGGTGACGTACGGCGGGCCATTCGCGTGCGCGTCCTATACCACAACGAGCCCGTGTTAACTTCCAGACTGGCGCGATATGCTTTTCCGTGTCGTCACCATCGTGGTGTCCACGTCCCACGCGAGGAAGGTGTGCACTCGGGACAACGTCGGCCGTGTCTGCATGCCGCTCGCATTAGGTGCTGGCGCGCAATAACCGACGCTGTAGATGGTCTCCATTAGCGACACTATATACGTGCGCATACCCAGCAGGCGGCTCGTCGGAACGTGTGGACACGAACAAGAAGGACGCGTGATGTCGAGCTGCCCGGCGGGCAGACCGGCTTGCAAAGGGCCCTACTCTTCCCTTTCTCATTACGCGACGTACAGTCGCAAATCGTTAACGCAAACAATGCGCGCACGCGCGCTCCTCCCACCCAACTGCGAGGACAGTTTTAATTAAAGAAGCTGTTTGCGCTGTCTCTCCCCACCTTCTCGTTGCCATACAGTTGTGTGTGTCACCGTGTGCCTTGAGCGAGGCAGACGAAAAAATACCGGGTCGTCGTCTGGTTCTTGTTTGCACTGCTCATGCGCAAACGCGGACGGGTGCATTCAGAGGTGTCCAGAGCAGAAAAGCGAAATGGAAAACGCGCTGACCGACCGCGTTTCGTATAAGAGCAGAGGTGGCGCTTAGGTAAGGGGGGTGGGTAGGGGGGAGCGAAGCGAGACATCAGCGTATAAGGACGATGAGTAAGAAAGGTGAGAGAAAATGTGCGTTTATGCATGCGGGCGGGTCCGTTGTTTACCTAACGTGGCTCCGAATCAGCATCTGGCTTCTGCAGGCAGCCGTGTCTTCTCTTCTTTATACCTCTCGGACGTCGTGTCCGCTCCCCCCCCCCCCCACCCCTTTTCATTCTTGTCTCCTTCTCTCCCTACCTTGTCTCTCAGGCTCTTTTATGTGTGGCTCGCATCGTAGTTCTAGTTTGTAGCTTCTGTTTAGCGAAGCGCGCATTCCAAACCTGACCGGACACGCGAGCCTGCTTCGTGCGCGAATGCGCGGTCACCGGAAAGGCGCTCCCACCTTTCGACATAGATGCGAAGTTGACTTTGCTCGGGCTGTCAGTAAAAGGCCTTCTCGAAGTCCGCCGACCTCTGGTGCAGTCCGTTTTGTTTGTAGCACCGTGACCTTTTATGCAGAGCTTGCCAGTATCCTCATGTAAATGTTCGTGTGGCGTTGAGCGTACAGCCAAACAGTGTGAGCCATGTGGGAACCAGTCAAACGTAGAACAAGTTATCCACTAATTGCGTTGCCTTTGTGCAGGTTGGTTCTACGTAAAAAGGGCGCTTGGCTGGCATCCTCATTTGTTTCTCAACGGTAGTCTAGTTTAGAATGCATGGGAGTTTTCTGCAGTGGGACCGCGCCTTCCAAGCACGAATGGACGCGAAGAGTTTGTAGCTCCCTTTCTCTGGTTGAATAACCTTGCAAGAAGAAAGTTGGAGGGAGACAGTGAGATAATCAGCGCTGTGCATGCTGTGATTGTTTAGTTACCCGTGCAGGAAAAACAGTATACGC
The DNA here is from genome assembly GCF_013339695.2 of Rhipicephalus sanguineus. Lineage (NCBI taxonomy): Eukaryota > Metazoa > Arthropoda > Arachnida > Ixodida > Ixodidae > Rhipicephalus > Rhipicephalus sanguineus. The sequence goes on from NC_051177.1 coordinate 38,567,938, forward strand.
TAAGTTGACTTACACTCGCACACGCTTAGACTACTCTGAAAGCATACTGGGTTTGACACAACTTTACACGGGCGCTCTTGTGTGAGAGCATGCGTCATCGCAGTGCCAAATCACCAGCCGGAAGAACTATTCTCGAAACAGTGCGCATGCGTGGCGGACGCAATTACAGCGGTGTCTGCGTGGCGACGCCTCCTAACAAGGCGGGTGTTTCACGAGTTAGCGCGTGGCTGTTAGTTTACGAACTGTCAAAATTAAAAAAAAAACTACGACTTACAGCAAGCGGCCAACTCGCCCATCTCACAAATTAATCCTGTAGTATGTGCGGACCTGCATTCGTTTGTATAGTTTTATTTCTTCAACATGCAGCGCCATAACCCAGAGAGGCAAAATAAATATAATCAAGTAAACGAAGATGACAGATTCTAAAGGCGCATTTTTGCACGTCTAAATCCACGACTTATGAATAGATGTGAACTATATTTGTCCCTTTACTTATCGAAAAACTGGCATTAGGTGTAAACACCAATCTGGCTAAGCGAAGATATCTATCGTTAAACTGTCGCAAAGCTCTCGTGGTTTTGAATGGAACTCTACTTGCTTTCCACACATCCACACCTTGTAACAACATTGAACTCTTGAGGTCGAGCTCGAATGCAGCAGAGTTTCTTGCACGAACATACATGCGAATTGTCAGCTACGTGTGTTTTGAGGTAAACTGCATTTCTAAAACGCCACTGAAAAGCTCGGGGCATGACTTTCTCTCAACCACCGGGTAGCGGACCAATAACTGTATTTGTCCTAGTAACGCTTTGTGGATAAAAATATTAGTAAACCATAGCCGCCGTGGTGGAGCTGTGGTTATGGTGCTTGGCTGCTGACCCGAAGGTCGCGCGTTCGATCCCGGCCACGCCGGTCGCATTTAGATGGAGGTGAAATGCTAGAGGCCCGTGTACTTTGCGATGTCATTGCAACGTTAAAGAACACCAGATGGTGGAAATTTCCGGAGCCCTCCACTACGGCGTCTCTCGTAATCGTATCTTGGTTTTAGGACGTAAAACCATAGATATTATTATTATTATTATTATTATTATTATTATTATTATTATTATTATTATTATTATTATTATTATTATTATTATTATTATTATTATTATTATGTGCCGCGTGCCATGTGCCACGTTAGTGAGCGTGAATAATTTGTTGTTCTACCTGATCTGCTGTCCTCCAGTATCTCAGTCTCTTTAAGCTCTTACTCTTCTATCCAGTGTCATTGCTCCCTTAATAGCCGTTTAATCATGTTTTCGTAGAAAGCTTCACAGCCACGTCATTAATATGTGTATTTCATAATCACATCAGCATCGAGTAAAGATAACGTGCATTAATAACCAGAACACGGCCCGGTAGCTTACTGCTTATGGCGTCACGCTTCTGAGCCCGAGGTCGTGGATTCAATCCCGGAAACGTCAGCGAAATTCGAAAACGCTCGATCGTGCAGTTCGATTTACGTGCAGGTTAAAGAACCCTCGTGGTAAAGAAGGAGGATTTATTGAGCTACTTGGCAATAATTTATTTTTCTGACGGAAAGTGCGCAAGAAACTAAACATGAAGCTCGACGGTAAAAATTATTCTCCTCTGCCCCACTATATGTAGCTCATAACAAGACTTTCAATACGGCACGCGAAACCCGGCTGTTGAAGGTTGTAAATTGCAGTATAGTTGCCATGTGGGTCGCTTGGTATACATACTCTTGAGGATGTGAACCAGCCAAAAGAGGAAACACGGAGGAGAGAAGTGACACACACAACGACTGGACTAACTTGTGTGGTTTATTCAAAACAATCATCTTCTAGGAAAACTAGTTGTTTGTGTGAATACCACTTCTCTCGTCTGTGTTTCGTCTTTTGATTGGTTCGAATCATCAAGAGGCTATAAGTTTGTGATGAGCGTATTTGACTGCGCAAATTTTATTTCTCGGACTATTGGACCTGTCTTTTCCTGAATCCCTGTATTTCTATTGCGAGTTTTTGACTTGCAAGTAGGACATATGCACTTTGTATTAGTGGCTGGATTCTCTCTCATTTTTTTAATTCAAATGATGAAATAGGAGAGGTTGGTGCCATTATAGTGGCACCGGCTACCCCTTCTCGCTTAGAAGACAAAATATGTAGTAACAAAAATATTAAGGGCACAAAATGCAATACAGTAGAACACATAGGAAAATACGCACAGCCGAACATCACATGGCAGTTCATATACGTCTAATAGTTTCATATGTATACAAGGGTTGTATGACAAGTTCAAATGGGAAAAGTCAGTTCACATGTATACGTTCAAACTCAAGTATTCTGTATTACTTGACATACACAGGAAAACACACTGACACAAATGATGACACATAAAATCAAACGCTCTATCACAAACATAACACAATTCCTTCAGTATGAAGCGGAAGTCGACATCGTGTGCAGTAGGTCAATATTTCCATTAACTTTTGCTCTTACTGTATTCGACTAGCATACGCGCCCAGTTTTTACGCTTTCTGCGCAACGATAACACCTTACTGGCATACCAAGTAACAACGATTCCTTTTTTTTATTATTTTGTTGCCGTTTTGTAGGTGTGAGCCCTATTAAATGCTCACTGTTTCTAAATCGCCTGACATTGACTTTCAGGCAGTGAACCACGGAACTTTCGTCTCGTTTCCGGGAGCTACCGAGTTCACGTGCACACCAACGGCACACTGGTTGTTCAAGACGCTGAGCTGGCCGATGGTGGTTACTACCTCTGCGAGGCTCACAATGGCATTGGCGTTGGCCTCAGCCGAGTGGTCACGCTAGCCGTGAACGGTAAGAGCGTCATCATACGTACCGGTTCGCGGGCAATTGAGGCACTCATATCGAAAGCGGGAGCTTGACATAAGTTATACCGGCACCAATCGTTGCGTTCAAGTTGTGTTCTTTGCACACTGCAGCTATTGAAGAAGAAGACGATGATGATGATTATGATATACTTCCAATATGGATCGACCAAGAATTGTTGTACCCTCGTTTTTCTTATAACGAATGTAACGACACCGAGGAATCACGAATCCAATACGGTCGCCATTACTGTTTATTTTCGTTTCTCTTCTTTTTCGCCCTCTAAGAACTGTACCCTTGCGTCTTCTTTTCCATCTTCTTCCTTACACTCCCCCCGTTGTTTGTCGTCACCCCTCCTGGGGTGATACCGAAGAACGTTGCTTGTAGCGGCGAATTCAAGCTGTCCGTCATTGAGGTAGCCAATGGTCTTTAGCACACCTTGCTGTACCGATATTTTTACGACTTTAAACGGTCCAAGAATTCTTGTGTCGCTACCGGGCAGACCCTTCCGCGCGAGCACAAGATCATTCAGTCCAATATCCGGCTTGTGTCCTTGGTGTCGCTTGTCGAATTGGAGTTTCATCGCCTTTCGGTATCTCCTTTGTGCCTGGTTGGTTTTTCGGTGTTCAAACAATTGCAGTTGATCATCGATTTTAAGTTCTTTGTCGGCTGGCAGTATTGGCACTTCGCCATAGGCAGCAAAATGCGGGCTGCAGCCAAGACTCGTAGTGTGTGTTCTGTTGTGGTGAGCCACAGCCGCTTCTAGGCAGCACTTCCATCCGCCTTTAAACGTTGGGTACATGGACATGAATTGCTTGATGTCACGTATAACCCTTTCCGCCATTCCATTGGCCTGCGGGTGAAATGGAGCGCAACGGCGTAGTGTAATGCCACGGCTATCTGCCCACTGCTGAAGTTTCTTGCTTAAAAATGCGGGTCCATTGTCAGATATCACGACTTTCAGCTGTGAGAATATCGCTCGGTCAAGCAAAGCGATAACGCTGTTCGTGTCTTCTCGTCCAGGACGTGCCGCTACCATTCTGGTGCACTGATCTATGGCAATCAAGAAAGACTGTGTCTTGCGAACACCGGAACTCTTCTTTTTCAGTTCCGCAAAGTCCACGTGGACGACTTCAAAGGGTTTGTCCGAATGGTTTGGCAAGACGAGCTCGTCTGGTCGAGGCCTGTATTTCGCTTTATTCACTTGACACAAGTGGCACGACTTGACATAGGCTTCGACGTCTTTTTTCATGTTTGTCCATGTGAACCGTCTGAGAAGCTTGTTGTACGTTCGCCAGAAGCCATCATGACCACCTGATTCGGGGCTGTCGTGATATAAGTGAAGCACTTTCGGAATCAGTGTGTCTGGTACGACGAACTTGCCATCCTTGAAGTGTAGACTTTCATACCCTTCCCATAGTCTCGTCAAGTTAACTGTTCCATGCGGGATCTCGACCGCCAACCGAGACAGGGCGTCGGCGTCAGTAAGATGGCTACCTTCACGGTGGAAGACGTCAAAATCGTACTGTTGAAGTTCATTGACCCATCGGGCCAATTTTCCCCTGGGCTCCGACATATTCAACAGGTGCGTTAATGCTTGGTGATCCGTATATAAGGAAAACTTTCTTCCGTCGATGTATGATCGGAAGTAGCGCACAGCCATTAAAACAGCAAGAGCCTCCTTCTCAGTTGTGGAATAATTCTGCTGGGTAGGGTTGAAGGTGTAGGAGTAGTATCCTATAACCCTAAGCTGTTGAGTTTGAGGTGAACTGAGGTCTCTTTGGTACAGGACTGCCCCTGTACCATAATTGGAAGCGTCCGTATTCATCTCGAAAGGTAAACTATAGTCCGGTAGCGTAAGGATAGGGTCCGATGATATACGACGTACAAGTTCTTGATAAACCCTTTCGCAATCTTCGGTCCAAACAAAAGGCACTTGTTTCTTCGTGAGCTCCGTCAAGCACTTCGTCATCTTGGAGAAATCTTTAATAAAACTCCTGAAGTGGCCTGCTAGTCCAAGAAAAACTCGAAGTGAGTGAATGTCATGTGGCTTCGTGAGCTTTGCGATCCTTTGAACGGACTCCTGTTTGGTGCTCTTGGTGGTTCCGTCGAACACTCTTCCAAGGAAAACCACTTTCGACTTAAAGAACTCGCTTTTCTTCTCATTGATCTTGAGATCCGCGTCACTAAGTGCTTGTAACACTTTCCCGAGATGTCCAGAGTGCTCCTCTTTTGATCTTGAGTACACTATAATGTCGTCAATATAAACGTTGCAGAAGACTCCCAAGTGTGGCTTCAAAACACTGTTCATCATCTTCTGAAACCAAGCTGGAGAATTTTTCCAGCCAAATGGCAGCCGGTTGTACTCATACACGTCAAATGGCGTAATGAATGTCGAGAACTTCTTCGTTTCTTCTTGCAGAGGTACTTGCCAGAAGCCTTTGCAAAGGTCGAGACGCGAAAACACTTTGCAGCCTCCGGTTTCATTGATTATTTCGTCAATATGCGGCATTGGAAAGGGAAAAAGGTCAGTCTGCTTGTTTATCTGCCTGTAATCGGTGCAGAGACGAAATGTTCCGTCCTCTTTTGGTGCAATAGTTATCGGTGAAGCAAAAGGAGACGTAGAAGGGCGTATGACACCGGCATCAAGCATTTTCTGTAGCTCTGCCTTCAGCCACAACTTCTTTTCTCTGGACATGTTGTAAGCCTTCCGCTTCACTATGGTCGTATCTCGGAGCTCAAATGGTACTTCAAACTTAGTGGTCGCCTTCGGGTATCCACCTACACAAAGTAACTCAGGATACATGCGAGTGACGTCTTCTGCGGCGGTGGGCTTGCGAGGGTTTTCGGCAACGGCTGTAAAGGTAGTCAGCAGGCGGTCATCATGTGTGGTAACTTGTCCATCCCAATAAAGATTCAAACGCAATTCTTGCATTACCGGGCGGGACAAAAGAAGTTGATACTTCACTCCGTGAAGGGCCAGTGCTTTCACAGTCGTACTCTTGCCCTGACACGTAATCAAGATCTCTGTCCATTCATCATACAGTTGTTTCCGGCCATCATAGCCGTACACGATGACGGGACAATCTTTTCTTATAGTTAGCTGGGGAATCGCGTCCTTGTTAACGACAGTGATTGACGCTCCACTGTCAACTAGAGCTTTCACATACTTCCCATTTACTTGCGCAGGCACGTATATTAGCTTGGCGCGGTCCGTGAGAAAAATCTTTTCGTATCCTTGGGACGAAGGGTCGTCAGAACATCCTTTGGTAAATTTCCTTTTCTTCGTCTGCCTTGTGTTTTTCGTAGACGGCTCGGGTTCGCTGAATGGGTCTGGCCATCCAGGTGCTGGAAACATTTCAGCGGTGGTCACTTCGCTTGCCGAAGACTGTCGCTGTTGAACGAACAACAGCTTCATAATCTGCAGTAGCTCCTCAGGCGTTCGTGGTGTTCCAAGCTGAACATGGCGCTGCATGCATTCAGGAAGTCCCAACGTGATGAGGCACACAAGTGACGAGTCGGAGAGTGCAGAGTCCGCCGCATGCAATAGCCTCCACTTCTCAAAAAAGTAGTTCGTAACAGGACCAGAGAGGTACCTCAAGGCTATTGCACGGTCCCAACTTCGAAACTTGCTTTCACAGAATGTCGCTAGAAAGCTCTGCCTCCAGTCCGCCCAACGATGTCCTGCCTTCTCTGTTGCTCGGATGTCATGCCAGGTCTTCGCAACGCCTCCCAGGTAGAATCGCATGTGCATTATTTTGTCACGATCGTGATTCCAAAAATTTTGATCGCATGCGTATTCGTAGAAGTCAAGCCAGGCCTGAGCACTCATTGATGATGATCCATCGTAGATCTCTGGCTTAGTTACTTCCAAAGGTGGTTTCAGAGATCGGCCAACTCCTGTCTGCATTAAAAGCTCCAACAGTTGTTGTTGCCGCTTGCTATTTTGTTCCTGCAACTTGATTACATCTTGGAAAATATCTTTGCCTCTTAACGGGCTGTCTCTTTCAGCAATCTCCTCTTTTGTCAGTCCGGCTTCGTGTAGTCTATCTTCGCTATGAAGCCGACCAGTATGCGCGATGGCCGCTTTAAGTTCCTCGCGATTCATATCTTCTTTCAAGAATTGGCGATATGTCGCCGAACAGTCAGTGCTCACGCGAACAGATCGACTTTCCACCATAGACGCAGCATGCAACGCTCACCGTCTTGACACATCTTGCAGCGACGTCGACGCGCATGGTCGTCGGAAAATCGGAGCTGTTCAGGCGCGCCCAGGATCCTGTCGACTGCGCCAAAATTGTAACGACACCGAGGAATCACGAATCCAATACGGTCGCCATTACTGTTTATTTTCGTTTCTCTTCTTTTTCGCCCTCTAAGAACTGTACCCTTGCGTCTTCTTTTCCATCTTCTTCCTTACAACGAATGGAAGAGAAAGGAAGCCGAGGACGGCAGCGATAAAGATGGAGCGACGAAATTAAGATCTTCGCAGGGATGAAATGCAATTAGCTCGCGCAAGTATGGTTAATTGGAGATTGATTATTGAGATAGGTGTTTGTCCTGCAGCGGACAAAAAAAAAAAGGCTCAGAATGGTGACGATGACCTTCGCCTTACAGGCCTCCGTTTCGTAATTATCTGTATTTCGCATTGAACAGTGTGCGGCACTCACCATTCCCGAATATATTGATAATATCAGTACATACAACACCTTAAAATGCACGCTTTAGTCGATTTGAGAAGCTCGTAGCGTGTGACATGTTCTTATATATATATATATATATATATATATATATATATATATATATATATATATATATATATATATATATTGTTGAAGGTTGTCATCAACCACCCCTTGGGCTTTGTGAGAAAACATATCCCGCGGATAACAGACACTGCTATGAACATCTCAGCCAAATGTTGCAGTCGTCCGTGACAAACAGTTTACGAGGCGGAGCGCGAAGTCGACATTTTCTCAGGCGCACTCTTTTTCTTACCGAGGTCTGTACTCACTCTCTTCGGAGATGCCAGCGCCTGCTGTTCGACGCCGAACAGCAGACAGAATGCTAATGCCCAACAGCCGACGCAAATCAAGAGCGTTGTTTCGATGATTTGCGCTTCTTGTCACGGCGTGTCGCCACGTGCCGGCGCCGCGCTCCATATTCTGCTAACATTACACAGTGTGCCAGACTCGCGCCGAGGAATCACAACGGTTTCATCACATGCGCTCAAGGTCACGACGCGCGCTCGCGTCACTTTCCTCGGGCTAACCCTCCCTCTGTAGCTTCCAGCGCGCTCGTCTGGACGACAAGCCCTTGTAACTCCGCTCGTTCTTGACGGTTTCGAGAAACTTTGAGGGCAATCGCTTCGCGAGGCAATAAACTCCGATACCGAGGTAAATCGATGATTACTTGGAGAAGTGGTTCATGACCCCATTAATATAGATTTCATGAAGCATTGCCTCTTGCAGATTTCCTTGTTCCACCTCTTCAGATGCACTTTGTTAAGAAATAGATATCAGTAGCGCGAGTAATTTCAACGCCCAGAAAGCTGATTAGAATATTTAAACATTACCTTTTACTTTATTTATTTAAAGCATATGCGGATATTTGCGAAACCGAAGCCTAGCTTAAGGATGTCAAGTTTCAGATAGCAGTTTCCCAAATGCGTGTGTCATGTTGTTTCGGATGATCTTAACTGAAATACCTATGCATAGTGAGACTTAATAGAACTTGTTGACAGGCTAGATGGCTATGCCAACGCGTTTTTATCTGAATCAGGGGACGTATATCTCGAGAGTGGTGCTTGCATAAGGGTTTTTATTAGGCAGAAATGATTTCACTGCTTCACGCCTTCAAATCGCATTCGGACATGTGCGATAACGTAAATAATAAGAGCTGACTAATCATTTTTACTTCGTTACTGAGACATTTCGACTTGTTGTACAAGTAAAACCCATCTCTTCTGGTGAATTGTGGGCACAGGAGCCCAATCGTTATTTATGGTCTAAGCGATTAACGAAAATGAAAATGTGTTACCTAAAAAACAATCAATGCATATGTAAAACTTCAAGAGCGAGCATTAGAGTATTTCGCCGTAAGTCGTAAACGCAGATTATTCAGCAGTTTTATATCCTAATGTGGCGATGTCTTTAGCAGTGCGTACTTATTGCTTTTACCTGTTTTTCGCTGACTGTAGTGCCCCCCAGCTTTCCTTCGAAGTTTACAAGCCAGAACGTCAAAAGGGGCCAAGAAACGGTGCTGCGCTGTGAAGCCACAGGTGACCCCGACATGACCATCACGTGGGAGAAGGACAAACACCCGTTGGACCTCACTGCAGAAAAGAGGTGCGCTCGCCACTGTTGGGCTCCTTGCAAAGCAACTTCCTTGCAGAGCTTCCTCTCCAGGAAAGAATGTGTCGCGAGAGCGACACATTCTTTCCTGGAGAGGAAGCTTTGCCGCCAATCTTCTCCTCCTACTCCTGATGAAGATCAAAGCAAATTTAGTCAGTAATGAGTGAATTGAAGTTAATTAGGCATGGTTCATAGTTAAAGTTAACTACATCGAAATAAAGTGAAAATGATGGATTAGAGTTAATTAGTCACTGGCTTTTAGTGACAGCGACATTAGTGTTACTTAATTAGAGATAGTTAATTAGTGAACATTAGACGTCGATATAAAGTGCCCTGCAGAATAATAGCTACACCGGACGGCTTTCGTGTCGTCTTTGGCGAATGCACCAGGGACCGTGCGAGTACTTTGGCGACCCTTTTCCTGTCACACATCACATGTTAATGTAACATTAAGCATCAGGCTCAAGAGATACAGCATAGGGCTGAAGCATCAGTGTGATGCGACGTATGGCCGTTCACGGACCGTTATGGGAGTGATAAAATATTGCGGCACAAAGGTGACAAACTGTGTGTTAAGCATTGGTAAGGCTGGTGTTTCAGAAAATAGTTTTGATGCTGGCTTTCTCAATATTCAATATTTCGCGCAAGACGCGACTTTTCCCGCAGGGATCGTCGGACAAGAAAGGGTTAAAAATGAATAAGTTGTAAACATAAAAATGAAAGAAAATTTTTATCGACAAAACTGCACGACGAGATCTAAAGCGGGAAGCATTGTGTAAATGGTTAAGGAAGCCAGCTGGTGCATTTTTTTTAAAGATTGCTTCTGAACAGCCCCATTTTAAGACGTGGCGTTCAGAATGTAAAATATGTATAGGGAAAACGGGCCATGCAGTAATGTGGCCATTCATGCCTTCAGCGAGCATGCACAGCGGCGTGAAATTGAGCTCACCATAGCAACGCGCGTCTGTTCCAGAATTTAGCGCTCACTTGTCTCGGTATACCTGGGTGTCATGCTTATACTCATGATAAAAGCTTTTACATTCACTGCCTCTTTCCCCTTTTTAATGCATACTATATATTCCGTCCTGTAGCTAAAGCATTCGCGTCTTAGGAACTTAGCCCGGCCTCTTGAGATATTAAAACAGTTTTACTCCGCAGAACATTCTCGCGTTATTATTTACGCGCATTAAGATAAAAATAACATACCTTTCTTAAAAATATTTCAAAGGATGATCAGACACTTCCGCGATATCGTTCGACAACCTCCGTTATAACTAGCAGTGCACATGAGCGTAGTGTTGATTTAGCTTCTGCGCCGTTTTTTTAATTGCCGCTTGAAGATTCAGACGTGTTACAGAAGAGCGTCGCTAATATTCAACGCCAGCTACAGGAGGACTGTCTCCTAGACTAGTGTGCTTTGCCACGTAGGCAAACTAGAAACAAACAAAAAAAAATAGAAAAGGACTGGCAAAACTGACAAAAAAGGGTTTCCAGGTTGTATTATTCTATATGCAGATGTTGAAGGAAATACCAGCAAAAATGAGGGTTCATTTCGTAACGCAACTCAAGGCATATCTTTGTCGGCAATGTGAGGAAGCCGGCAGATTACATGTGCTAATTATGCTAATTAGACCGCACTAATAGAACAAGAAGAAACATTAGATAAGGAAAGGCAGGGAGGTTAACCAGTTTAGGAAAACCAGTTTGCTGCCCTACGCATAGGAACAGGGTGGGGAGATTTGAAGGTGGAGAAGAAAATAAGTTAGTTTGTCAGTTATATTCCTACTGAAGCGTTGAAATATGTCATTCCAATAATTCTGTATGTTTTCCTTACGGCACCCATATACACCAGATTATTTCTACTCTCGCACCCACGTATAGAGCAAGTGCACATATTCTTGACCTCAGCCATCCTTAGTCGGCGTGGCCAGCGCTAGGGGCTGCGGGTTTGGTTGCGCCATAACTGATGGCGAGCCAACACTCGCGGCCGGCGCGGCCAGAATGCGATAATGACAGTCCGAGTATTATCACGGTCCTCCGTTCCATGTGATCAGCAGCCCCCCACTAAAAATGGCTGCACTCTGCAAGCTAGGAAAATTCTAGTCTACAGAGTCAATATATTTTTCATATATTTCCGCAAGAATCTTACGAAAACATATAGAACTATTGCAATGGCAAGAGGAATGTTTCAATAAGAATGCGTACCTTAAAGGGCCCCTAAACCACCCAGCGGTCGAAATTTAGTTGAGGTGAGGAAGTCGTGCTCGAGTTTACAACGAACACGTAGCCGTGAGAATTTTTCGAAACGGTGCCGTAATAGCGGAGTTACACGCGTTTGATGATCGAAACGCGACGATCGCTTCTTTCCCTCTTTCCTACGTTACCCTCTTCCAAAACCGCTTTGCCCTGCTCGCTGAATGCCCCTCCTCATCTCACGTGGCATACGTCACCGCTGACGCGCTGTTCGAGACAGCGTCTACTTCCGGTTGCCGCGACTCCGGCGACTCCGACGCTCCAGCTCGCCGTCAACTCTGTGTGGTATCTGGGTGCACTGTTCGTTGACTAACCGCTGTTGCTGCCGTGCCGGCCCGTGCCCCTACGAATCGTGCCGGTATGGACCCTGTGTTGCGCGCACGCCTTCAAAGGATCGCCAACGTGATGGGACCCGTACGGGGACACGCCGTGCCAGACCACCTCGGCTCGAGATGAGTTCACGGAGCTCATCAAACCGCAAGGCGTGGATGTGTAATTACGCTAGCGACTTGGCGGTTGCGTTTTAGTCTGTCCGGCATTAAAGAAAGCGTCGCGTAAAACGAAATAAAATGTCCCCAAGCTGGCGCCAGGTCAAGTGGCGCCAGCTATGGAGGATTAGAAACAACTAACAAACGTGTAATCTATGTCCTCCGAGCATTCGAAAGCGCCCTTCTCGACTCGCTAAGCCTACAGCATCGATTATTTGAGTATGGCTCTCCAAAACGGGGCTGAATCGGTACGAATACTTTGCTGTCGAAGCTTAAGGACATGAATCTAAAGCAAATGGAAGCATCAGTTCGGAGCTTACACGCTACAGAGCACACGGCGGCCACTTGATAGACTCGAGGTGGACGACAACCGCTTTTGGCACTGCGGCCATGTTTTTCGGAGGCTCGCCGGCGTAGCTTGCCGTGCAAGTTGGACTGCTGTCGCGCGTGCGGCGACGGCCGACGTTCTGCGGCACCGCGCCGTTGCGGCAGGCTTGCCGCTAGCGTGAGCGGGCCCTTACGGGCCGCAGATGTCGATTCGCAAGCGGCAACACGACTAGGGTTGCCACCTTTTACCGAAAAAAAAACCAGCCCTTCGGGGGAGGGGGGGGGCGGAGTTAACAGGAGATTAAAATAATGTTGAACAATAGACGCTATGTCAATTGTCAATCCTTCGGCATGCAGTGCCATTTAATGTAACATTGCTTTCATTGAGCCAAATAAACCTAATGCACAAACAAAAGCAGCACACTGAGCTAACCAACTAGCCTAATTGCTGACATAAAAGTACCCGTGATTGGAATGACGCTTCGCTTATTAGTCTGAATGTGCTGCACTGAAAAGGAACCACAATGCTTCGTCCATAAAAGAGCTATTCTTTGCGTCTGAATCCAACAGGCCAGTGGCATTATAGACACAAAGGAACGTTAAAATGTGCATATGCCACAAAAATGTGGGATATTCATGTACCATTACGCGCAATAATATGTTCTATTCCAATGATCGCTAGACTTGAAAGGATCCCAGAAAGTGGTTGACTAATAGCGTAAGAGTTTGGTGATTGACGATAAATATTTACCGTCGTAGTTGTTAAACTACGCGGTCGGGGACTGACCGGCGGTCAGTCCCCGACCGCGCAGGTGGAATTCCTCAGTCAACACGTGTGGTCAACACGGAGAAGAGTAAAAAAAAAAAAATACTCAGGATACGATGAGCAAAAAACCGGCCGATGTTGGCCGGTCTTAGGTGCGGACCGGCGACCGGCCCCTTGTCTAAAAAACCGGCCCGGCCGGTCTAAAACCGGGCAGGTGGCCACCCTAAACACGACCAAGAACAGCAAGGTGCGCACGAACAGCTGTTTGCACAGTAACCGGAAGTCGTCGGTTGTCGTTCGGCCAATCGCAAGCATCGAAACTGATAACGTCATAGTTTCACTGGTGATGTCACACATGTCAGTGGCGGGAATGGCGGGGACCGGAAAGGAGAAGCTATTGTTTTTCGACATTGTGGCGCGCCCGCGACCTGTAGCGCTGCGGCGTGTGGCATCGTTGATCGCGACGGCATTCTGCAGGCGATGCGCTTGTTTACTTGAAATGTTTGGGAGAATGTCGGAGGGGGTTTAGGGGCCCTTTAAGAATAAATTCGGAGCTTCTGCTAAGCGTGGATAAGCTTTAGAACATTCTTAAAAAAGTAACAGTCAAGTGTTACAAGCTAGCTGCACTACGTTTAGTTACCAGCCACGATGGTCTAGCAGTTACGGTGCTCGACTGCTGACCCGAAGGTTGCGGGATTGAATCCCGGCCGCGGCGACCGCATTTCGATTGTGGTGAAATGCTAAAGAACTGTGTACTTAGATTCAGTGCACGTTAAAGCACACCACGAGGTAAAAATTTCCGGAGCCCTCCACAACGGCATCCCTCATAATTATACCGTGGTTTTGGAACGTTAAACCACAACAGTTATTATTACGTTCAGCAAACTCAGGCAAAAGAAAGGAAAAAAAAATACAGGCATACCTTGCATTAATGGTGGACCTCCCGAGAATGGTTAAAAAGAAGTTGTAAGGATTGTTATAAGTTTTTTCTAAAATTTGCAACTGGAACGATGAATGAAGAGCTCGATACAGGACAATATGACTGAAAGAAAAAAAATAAATACGCAACTAACTAGAAGAAGCTTTTTTTTTTATGCAGCGTCTGAAGACATAGCTCGGCTGTACGCAGTCCGGTTTTTTCTTTATGTTTCTTTGACGCCTGCAAGCTACCAGGCGTCATTTCTTGCACAGCGTGCTTCACATTTTTTTTTTTTTTTTTACCAGCATACTCCGTCCCATTCTCAGCGAACGGCATCAGCCTCCGGGCCACTCGCGCCATCCAACGGAGCCGCACCCGACTTTGAGTGGGTGTGCCATTCGCGCTCCTCGCTAGGAGGCGCAGTAGCTGCAGTGATTCTTGGGATTCAGGCAGATTTCTCAGTCCGCTTTCATTCTCTTTTTCTTTATCTCATGGTATTTTATCAGTACAGCACCGAACAAGTATATACTTGGAATACTTTATAAATTTGTTGGCTGAAAGCTCCCATTTTTGCTATATGCTAACTGCCACATTTCTTCCATCTGATTTTCTTCAACGAGCAGCTACTTGCTAACAAAACGTAGAACTAATTATGGCAGACTTGCAACCAATTTTTTGAACCGTGCTAATTTGGAATTCCTCAGTGCACATCTTGAAATGCTAGCTTACTTTTAATGTCTTACTTTTAAGTATTCAAATCAAGCAGACGAGAAATTTAGCATTTGGAGCAGTCGTTTCAGCGGTATGGTTTTAGTAATAGTTACTTTGTGTCATTTCAATATTCTTTTTTGTGATGATTGGGGACTCACACAATGCGGTGTCAGTTGTGTGTGCGTATAACTGCTCTATATTTAATACGCTACTCAACTCTTGCTTGAGGCCTCCTCTAATGCGAGAGGTCTTAGAGTGTTGACTATGGAAGCTTTTTCGGTATGTTTGTATAACCCTGAAATCTAACCTTATTATGCGCGATAAACTGAAATTGAACTGTAAATGAACCTACTATGGGTGCAATTCTAATAAGCTGTCTCGATGTCTCAGCGGTAAGAACCTTTTTGAATCCCGGAAATGTGGTCACGTGCTCCATTCCCTGCCAGTTCAGGTGCATTAAGGATGAGGTCCAAAAGTAATGACTCTCATGTCTCATTATTTCTCTCCACATTCCGCATTCTTAGATGGTAAAAACTATGCGGAGTTCGAGCATCATGACGTACAGTATTTCCCTGCATCGCTTTCGACGATAAAAACGAAAATATAGCAACTGCTCGATGATAACAATCGATAAGTGCACTATGGCACAGCGTGAAGCATAGCATAGCGATGTTTTTTCTTATCAATGTTCATGTGCCTGTGTTGTTACAGTTAGGGTCAATGGTTATTGTGGAGCCATTTGTGCTCAATCGTTTAGGGGGTTGGTGTAGGAATATTTTGTTATGAAATTCGAGGCTCTCGTTACTTGTTTATTGTAATTCCCGTGGCTCTAAAGCTCGACTTTTGAATATAACGCATTTCTGGTTGTCTCCATTCACGCCTGACGTTGGGTGCATTTAAGCAGTGCCAGATAGAGTACAATCATGATGCACCCGGAGGAAGCGCCGCCGACCCGCAGCCTGCCGTACGGTATGCGCCTTATCCTGATAACGAGTGCTATTGTCACAAAGCCATCTTTACGGGAAGTCGAAGCGAAAGCATTGCTAGAAAATTGCAAACGGCGCACGTCAAGTTTCCGACCAACTCAACTTTCGTGCACATTAACGAGAATTTCGTTTACAAGCATGGTTGCGCGTGAACAGATTTTGCCATATTCGTTTATTGAACGGGTTTTCTATATTTATTTTCTGGCATTTTCACTCTTTTTTTTAATTCTTTTAGTGGAGTGACCGGAATCGTGCTCGAAATTCTGAACTCGGACAGCGAACTTTAGGCTTATATGTTAAGACTACCGAACTACTTACGGTAACCTGTTCCTGATTTATTTTTCTATTGAAATTGCATTGTTCCCTTGAGGTCATTCCGGTTTTTTCGTTAGAGCAGAAAAATAGCCAGCACATTTTCGAGATTTCCCCATGTCCTGACATGCATGAATGAATAAGTACGTGAACCTGATTTAAAGTGCAAAGAGAACGCGTGATTATAATAGAGCTATATTAAGGCGTAACTTCATCGCCGCTTTTAACGGACCAGTGGTATTGGAAACATATTTTAAGCACGTAAAAATATACTCGAAGGCCCAGCGCCAACTTCCAGTGCTGTTTCCGTGATATTTTCGTAAACGAAGCCAAAATAAGAATAATAAATAAAGTTGTCCCAATCTCCCAAGTCGGCCAAAGCCAAAATAAGCGTCTCACTGATCGCTTATTGCCTGCCAGGTACACCCTACTCAGTGACTCATCAACAGGAAAACTGACGTCAACGCTCACGATCAAGTCGGCCGAAAGAAGAGACGGGGCTCTCTATACCTGCATTGTGAGGAACCCTTACGGATCGGACGAGACGAACGTGCAGCTTCTGGTGCAAGGTGCAGATCGCTTTGTTGTTGTTTTTTGTGCTTTTTTTCGTTTAGCCTTTTCTTGATGACACCAAATTTATTCGCTACAGCAGTATTGATATCTTTCTTTGTATATAGTTTCAAAACATGGGCTGCTGAGCTTCCTTGAACTCAGCATCCCAACGCCGTAGTCACTAAGCTGTTGTCGCCAGGGTAGCCCTGTCATTGTCTATGTGGCCCTGTCATACGTTAACCCCCATACATGAATTATTGTAATAGTGATGGCAAGTAATTTTAGAAAAAAAAAAGAAATGGTCAACCAGAAAGACATCAGGGGTTGCGTAAAATGCTGAGAAATCGGAAACATGTTTGCAGGTTTGTTTTATTTACTGCTCTATAAAATTTCTGAACAACCACATCATCCAGCATTACTTTGCATAGCCCAATTTGAAGCAGTTTGCATCAGGAGTGAATACCATGTGGCCCAGTTTGTTTTTGAAGCAGGCTCTTCATCTTGAACATCCTGAAACGTTGCGCAAAAAAAAGCGACACGACACAAAACCAAATCGGATGCACCACAGCGCTGACTCGCTAATTTTATTCAATGTACATGCGCAGTTACATACTGACAACCTATCGGCCATGGGACCACTCTTCACAAAAGACGACAAAAAAATTAAGCCGCTTCGCTCTAGCGGTGCCAAGCCTAAGGAATAGAGCAGCTGGGCGTACTTCCTTGTTTCTCTTTATTTATCTATTTATTCTTTTCTCTATTTCTTTGTCTTCTTTTCTATCTCTTTTTCTCTCTGTCGCTTTCTCTTTCTTTCTATCTCTCTGTATCTATTTTTTCTCACTCTTTTTTTAAGGCCCGTGTACTTAGATTTAGGTGCACGTTGAAGAACTCCAGGAGGTCAACATTTCCGGAGCCCTCCGCTACCGCGTCCCTCATAATCATATCGTGGTTTTGGGACGTTAAACCCCGACAATGATTATTTCTCGCTCTTTCGATCTTTTTGGGGATAGAACACGCGAGAGGAGCATGTGGGGAGCGAAGCAGAAGATGCAGGAGAGGACGAAGAGAGCGAACGCATTTCACAATGATGATAGTTTTCTGTGGGATCCACGCGGATAAACGAAAAGCTTGACGGCTCCGTTGTAAAAGCATACATCTTGGTTCCGAAAAGATTCGAATAAAATTCAATTGCGAGTCAGGGCTGTGATGTTTCCTGTTCTCTTGTCCGCGTTGTCGCGTGTGCGCGTTGTTTCAAGACGTTCAAGAACCATTACCGACTATAGTTCGCGTGTCAATTCACTCTACATTATATTTTATTTTTCACTGTGGTCATTGTTTTGTCAGAATTTCTGAACACTTAGGATGAATTTGTTTTCTGATAACGCGTTGGAGTTCTCTAAACGCCCCAAACATAAGCCTTTCGAAACATACTCTTTTTTCCCACGGTGAATCGTAAACTTGAACATCTATTATTGTGCAGAGCCCCCGTCATCTCCTGCGGATGTGCGCGCCATGAAGATATCGAGCCGGTCGATAGAGATATCTTGGTCTCCTTCGTACAATGGAAACAGCCCCATTCGGAAGTACCACGTACACTTTACAAACACGACAAGTAAGTTTGTTTGGCCATTTACTCCATTTAAAGGGACCAACAATCAATTTTCATGGTACCTGTTTTATTTAGAACAACGAAAACCTTACCAGTCAGAGTACCTAATCACGAAATAGTAACGCGGAAAACGCCGTGAAATATTTATAATCAAAGTTTTTTTCGATCTGCGGCGGCAATGAAGTCGTATACATACAACACATGCTGCATACAGTGGGATGTGAGCGCGACAGCAGTTAGTGCTTGTGGCGTGGTGGTTTTCCGCGCATTGCGCCGTGGCTCGACATGTTGCATTGGTTGCCGCGAAGGCAGCGCCGCTTCTCGGCGTACAAGTCCTTTTACCTCGTAAGCAGCAGAGAATAGGGCAGAGATGGATAAAAAAAACATGGTTGATCCCTCCGTCATAGGAATCCGAATAACACGAAAGCAAAGCGTGCCCTTAGAGAAGTAAATGAATGTTTTCTGTACATTGATATAGGAGAGTTTGCACAATCTATATTGATGTCTGGCAGCTAATGACACTGTTTAACGTGTATGCACCCACTTTGATGATTGGTGGTACATCTCCATCCCGACGACTGACGTCCATGTTAAATGATTTAACAAACCCTTGTGGTTAACTCTAGTAGTTAATAGTGAAAGCGTAATCAGAGAACGAGGTGTGATAGCCAGAAGAGCGTCGCATATTGGCATGTTAAACTGTGATTGAACACCACGGTCGGATTAGAGGGAAACGCAAAGCGCGTCGTGCCGCCCCGGTAGCCCGGCCGCGAGTTTTCTCGGGGCGAGCGCGTGAGCGGGGAACGCGGTGTTACAGCCAGGTGAGGCAGGCGCGCGTCGCAGAGCTATTTTAGGGGCGAAGCTCCTTAAGGCGGCACCCGCTCGTCTCTCGTAGTCGTAGTAGTGCGTAACCAGTCGTAACGCTAGTACCAGATCTTGACCTCCAAGGTGGTGCCGGTGGGAGATTTTTCCTGTGCGTTGTTGAACAATAAAAAATTCGCAGCGTGCGCGTTAACTAAAAGCCGAATTCTTCTGTCTCTCATTCCCCATTAGCAGCCATTGGCATGTTCCAGTAGGAAACGTTAGTAGGAGTAGAAGTGTAGGTGTTAGCTAAAAGCCGACTTCTTCTGTCTCTTATTCCCATTAGCAGCCATTGTTTACCTCCAAGGTAGTGCCTGGTGAGATTTCTCCTGTGCGTGATTAAACAATAAAAATTTTGTTCAAAACGCCGTTGATTGATGAAATAAACCAACGAAAGACGCCAGATGTTTTCTAAAAGCAAAACGAAAGAACGCCAGATGTTTCTAAAGCAACACGAAAAGACGCCAGCTGCTTAACGAAAGACGCCAGATGTTTTCTAAAGCAAAGGTTTTCTAAAAAAAATGAAAATTCACAGCGTACATGTAAAATTAAAGTGAGCTGCAAGTCGTCATAACTCATCGAACCTTTAGCATAAACGCGCCCGATCTCACGTCGGTGATGATGTACTGGGCAGAATTCACGGAAGATTCACGGTTTACCGATGAACCTCCGCAGCTTCGCCCACTCATCATCATTCACTCCGTGGATATGCTGTGATTTTTTGGTTTGGATTACCGTGATGCTATGAGCGAGGCCGACGCTTTTACGACGCTTTGGCTAATATCGCCACCTCGCAGTGTGTTAAGGCATTGACAAAAATGAAATTCTGTTCAAAACGCGCCGAAGGCGGAGGCCATAGTAATGACGAATTACTTTACCTTACCGCTCCCAGAGGGCAACACCACCACGCCGACCGAGAGAGTGGTAGATATAAAAGGCGCGTTTGTAACGCCTCTACAGTATGTGACCGTGGCGCAGTGGATAGCGTGCCCGGCATCTGTTGTTGCGGACCGAGCAGTCGTGGGTTCGATGCCCGTTGACGGAACCGTTTTTTGTTTGCCATCTGATCGTGTAAACTTTTTCGACGTCATTTCCGTGACGGAAATACGTGACTGAAGTCTTAGTGGACCCCGGCATAAAACACTTTCATGTTAATAATATGCATACTTTATTTTTTAACATTAATTATGCTGCGTATGAAAGCATGGGATTGCGTACAGCAAAGTGAACGACTCCAAAATTCAGCTTCAAGGCTCTTCCGCTAGGCTGCGCGATATACCGTTTTTCCTTTTTTTTTTGTGAATTTAAAATATAAATTTACTCATATCGCGAAAATGATGCTTGAATCTGTCACCATATTTCACTGTCCTCATTTCCACCAGGATCTAATCACATGTTCTGGCCAGCTGTTGGTCTCTCTAATGTTCTCCATGATACAGGAAATTTGTAGCTTTCATGTACGTCAATGGTGCTCTCCAGACTCAAAGTCAGTATCTGCGATTACACTTATAGAGTGCGTATTCTAAAACGGACGACGCACTCTCTCAATGAAATCTCATTAGCTGGAACACAAAGGGCCTCAGAGCGGAGTTCGCAAAATGTGATAACGCTTTTGTCTCTGCAGGCTGGGACATTCCAGGCGCGACCTCACACCTTTCGGTTCCCGGCACCGAAAACAGGGGCATTGTTTACAAGCTGCTGCCAATGACAACCTACAGGATAAAGGTGGTCGCGGAAAATGCTTTGGGGCACAGCGCGCCCAGTGATACGCTAGAAGTGACCACCAGTGAAGAGGGTATGGAATACTTCGTTTAGCATTTTACTTGCAGCGAAGCTTCATAAACTGCAGATTTGAAGCGCTTTCAGGATAAGGTATATAACCCGCTGCGTGCAAGACGACGGAAGCTTTATTAAGCTGAATGTACATAAGCTGTTGAATAGACAAATCTCATTGTCGTGGGAAAATCATTGTTAAGCGCTCTGCAATCAGTTTTATTACCATCACAACGACCAATAATGACCAAATATCTCATCTGAAACTTGTTGTTCCCGACTAATTTTTTATTGTGACATAGACTTGCCATTAAGGCATAGTAATTTTTGTGTGTATGTGTATTAGATGCATGCCGTAGGATCTGTGTTGTGCATGAAGTTAAAGGGACCGACAACCAATTTTCATGGTGCCTATTTTCTTCAGCGCAAGGGAAAGCTCACCAGTCAGAGTGTCTATTCACGGAATGGTCACGTGGAAAACGCCGCGAAACATTTGCAACCAGAAGTTTTCCATCTGCGGCGAATATGAAGTCATATACACACGAGACAATATATGTTCGAAACAGTGAGCGCAAGAGCTGTTCGTGTTCGAGCGCTGTGAGTTACTGCACATGCGTGCACTCTGCGCGCATGCGCCGCGGCTCGACATGATCCACTTGCGGCCGCGGAGGCAGCGCCGCTTCTCACCGTGCAGCTCTTTTTACCTCGTAAGCAGCACAGAATTGAGTGGGGCTGGATAATAATATACATACTCTAACTGTGATGACTAATTATGGCACGCATGACAGCATCAGACTACGTACAGCAAAGTGATCGACTTCATAATCCAGCTTCAAGGCTCTTCCGCTAGTCTGCGCGACATACCGGTTTTTGGTGCGCTTACACGCGATTTAAAAATGTAAATCTTACTCACAACGTGAAGAGGATGCTGGAATCTGTCGCTATATTTTACGGTCTTTTCATTTATACAAGGATATAATCCCACATTCTGGCCATTTGTCGGTCCCTTTAAGCAGAGTCCTGTGGAATGTGTTCTCATGTATCCAGCGGTCATAGCTGGTCGCGTCACTGTAGCGAAGGCTGGCTTGCAGAAGTTCTAAGCGATGTAACATGAGGAGATCATGAACCTGAAACAGGGGAGATGATGCTCGACGCGACATTTTTGAAGATTGTACGATGCTGCTGCATAAGCATGATGATAAAGCGAATGTGGTTGCCTATTTTTGCGCCACATTTTTTTCTAATTATTTGTACTTATATGTACAATTACTAATTTTTGTTCTGTTTTGCAGCCCCCGGTGGTCCACCACTGCACGTAAAAGTTGAAGCCACCGGTTCCCAATCATTGAAAGTGACGTGGGAGGTATGTTGACACAGGTCCTCCTAATATGCACTTCATTTTGTTGGCGGCTTTAATTCTTCTCGGTTAACTTTATTTGCAACCAACGCCACGATGGCCTTTCTGTAGCGTGCACTACAGAAAGTGTGCCGGCAGCAGATTAATGACAAAAATACCCCAAATTTGCATTGAAAACGCTGTTATCGGGTCATACATTAAATCAACTGCCTAAGTAATCCGCTAACAAGAGCGAAAAAGGTACGTTGTGAGCTTTTCGCACCCCATCATAATCGCGATGGCAAATATTCTAGCTAAAGCCAATCAAGCTCACGTAGAAATATTTTTAAAAATATATGTTATGACTTAGGGGTAAAAAGTGGATGTTCTGTATTCCTTTCCGTGGTAAATTATTCATACCTTATGGTGAACTGTTCACATCAACGCATCTTGTCCTCTTATTGAACCGGAATACATTAACCAATATCTGTTTCATTTCAATTCCCTGTCACACTTGGGAACATTTCTGCTCGACATTCTGATACAGTACTAAGCACTCTTATGATAACAGCGTTATACGTAGCCACCAGCGAATCAGCAGGCATTTTTTACAAATAATTGGTCACCTTCTCTATTAAAGTGTATTTTATCTTAGTGTAGTTATTTCTGCGGTGTCATTATCACTTACGCCGGTGTCACACGGTTCACCCGCGATTAAGCCCGATCATAATCAAACTGCTCAACACTGATTGACCCTCTTCTGCAGCTTGCGTAAAGGAATCAATCATGATCAAGAAATTCGATGCGGATGAGGCCCGAACGCGATCAAAAGTGACCCTTTGGCACCGGTGTTATACGTGTTCAAAGGTATTAGTTCTAACGAAAAACAATTCCGTATCGTTACTTTTATATGCGCTTCATTGCATGACAGAATCTTTTTTTTTTTTTGGGGGGGGGGGATACATCTCCAACTCGTCCGTTTCAATAGTATTACATTTTTTTTTCTTTTTTCACGCGCTTAGCCACCTCGCAAAGAGCTCCAGCACGGCAAAATACAAGGCTACTACATCGGCTACAAGGAGAAAGACCGTGACGACACCGAGTTCCAGTACAAAAATGTGGAAGCCCTAGAGACTGGCGGTTCGCGCCGTCACCACATGAGTCACCTGACGAACCTCAAGCGAAAGACCACCTACGTAGTCAAGGTACAGGCATACAACAGCGAAGGGGCGGGGCCTATGTCGGACGACGCGAGCGCCACCACGCTCGAAGCAGGTGAGGTGCAAAGTTTCCCCGTGCGTAATAAAAGCGAAGACGAAATGGATTAGTTGACACCATTCCCGATGTATCAGTTGTTAACGCAACACTAATCGTGATTTAACTTGGTCACATACTTGGAATGTTATAAATATCTTACAGGAAAATTGTTCTTCTTGAAACGGGAGAATGGTCCTAGTCGCGGATAATGTTCAATATATGGACTAGAGATGAAAGTTTACTCGAATGCGATCGACAGAAAAGGAGAACGGGTTCTAAAATTGTGTACGGATACACGAGGCAGCGTCCAGTCTGCCCAACGTAGAAGCGGCCGCAGCTCAGAGGGATGTTATAAACGACTCCCTTGACGCAAGTGGTAACGGTCGTCTGGTGTTTTTTCTCGCATGCTTTTTTCAAAGGTTCTTCCTGGTTGACCTTCCTGCATAAGGCGTTGAGCTTTCCCGGAGCCGAGAAGACAAGTGGAACTCCAGCCCTGCCTGCTGCCTTGTGGGATACTCTGCGGGATACTCCATGGATAATCTGTGGGATACTCCATGTACATATGGAATGACAGCCACCTTTGAGTTGTCGATCTCAGTGGTCTTGCCGGGTCTTTTCCTTCTTCTAATCTCCACTAGAATCTCCACACCACACACTCGTTACCACTTGCGTCAAGGGAGTCGTTTATAACATCCCTCCGAGCTGCGGCCGCTCCTACGTTGGGCAGACTGGATGCTGCCTTAATGATCGCCTCAGGGAGCACGCAAACAATGTCAAGCAAAGGCAAGGCAGCAACTTGGCGCTACATTGCAGACCATGTAATTGCATTCCAAATTTTCATCAAGCCACCGTCATCAGAAAGCGTCCCGACCAGCGCACGCGCGAGATTATTGAAGCATTCACCATTATCAAGGGGGGCCTTAGTTCACCGTTCATCCAGTTACGTGACGAGGAACTCTCATATCTGCAAGATTAACGCTTTAAAAATCCTGTAACCCCTAGTCATCATTTTATCATGTTTGTCAGGTTTTTTTGTATTTTTCTGCCTTTATATTTCACGTTCGCGCAATAAATCTTTGTTGGAAGTCAGCGCCTGTGTAGCGTGGTATCTTTCATGTCCCGTTTGTGCGCTGTTTTGGAACAACTATGTGTACGTACCGACAAGCCCGCTTAGCCCCCGTATTGAAGTTCCCTTGCTTCGTTCATTCATAGCGATGGTCTCGTTCAAAAAACTTGGTGCCTATATGACCTGCTATATGACGTCATCAGGCAAAAAAAGAGTTCCACACTCGCCGTAATGGCTACGAGCGGGGCTGTCTAACGCCCCCAGGTTTCATGCACATAAATACCCGATAATGTGGACGAGGGGACGACCGCTGCCGTAGCTTAATTTGCAAGTGCATCGTGCGCGTAATCCGAACGTTGCAGATTCGGTCCTTGCCGGCGGCAAGTTGTCCTTTGGTCCATTTTACTTTCATATCTGTATCACAATTATTACGCTACACTTAAAACAGTACACTTAAAGTCCCCTATACCTTCCTTGGCTTATTTTTTGCTGGTTTTCATTAAGTATGAGTCATACTTGCCGTGTCTTCGCTCTCCAATACGTCTTGTCAATTGTGACATTTACTATGCAGCTCATTTCACCTCAACCATCAATCAGTTTAAGCTCTCTCGAGAGCAGTGACGTCTCCCAAGTTCTGATCTTGAGATGACAGCGATATAGAAGCAACCTATTATCCCCTAAAACTACTTCTTCACATTTCGCTTTATTACAATGTGGGTACGATGATCGGGAACCAAAACCATTACCTCGCACTAAAGAACATGAGCTGATATTCGTCCCTTTCCCCTTGCCAAGTGCAGGGTAGCGAACCAGAGACTTCCTGTCGTTAACCTCTGTGTTTTTCCTTTCCCTGTCTCTCTCTGATAATCGCTGAAGCGTCATGGTGGATGTAAATTAAGTGCTACTTGTAAGGCCCTTCGTATATGTTATTACTGATGTGTTGTAAGCGTGACGTGCTTCCCTTCGTGTACATACAGGCAGTGCTTACCGTACATAGGCTTTTACTTTTATCTGCACTGAACACGGTTTTTCCTGAGAAGGCTAGTCAACGCTTATTGACAGGTATTATTGGCCTTCTTATAGTTTCTTTTTTTCTGTATACTTTCTCATTATGCCGTTGGGTGAGAAGTTAAGAAATATTTGACGTAGCTTCTTGTCCTTCTCTGCCAGTGCCACCGACATCGCCGGCGCTCATATTCAAGACCAGCACAACCAATTCGGTCACCGTTGAATGGGAACGTTATCAGGATGACATGACAGTAAGAGGTGAGCTATGAATATGTTACAAGCACAGAAAGGACATGAGAGTTTTACGTCCTTTCTCAAAACAATCTCAGCACAGTAAAAGAATAACGATGACATACTTCAAATTGTTTACTCGGTTAGAGATATTGAATACGCTAGGAGCGTGCCAGAGTATAACAGGTAGCAAGCTGTCGCAAATAATGCAAATTCTGGTTTTCGTAATAAGGGAGCAGTATTGAGCCATGAGCCGTGCTCTGGTGCCCGAGGCCACGCTCGAAAAAGATCAAAACTCAATACGCGATGTTGTTAAAAGGGCGCGCTGTCGGCGTAGGGACACGTGGGTTTGGTTCGCTCACACCAGCGTCAGTTCCTTGCTTCCATGTCGTAATTTTGCGTCTCATATTACCGCAATATTTGTCCGCATTTTCCACAGAAGTGGCAACATTAAAATGTAGCAACTGCTGCGCAATCAAAACGTGCAAGAGGCTGTGCTCACGAAGGGTCAGGTGCCGGTATGATTAACGAAATAACGTTGGCACACTTGCAAGCGACAGGTATAATTCACTTAGCCTGTTTCGAGTTTGTACTTTCGTACTTAGCGCGCACATGGGGGTTGTGCTCTTTTGTCCCACCATCGAAATAGATGTCGCTTTCCTCGCGCCGTTCGTCGATCGATTCACGGTGGAAGCTTTCACCCACGTCGTGTAGGTGGCGGCTCCAGTCTTTCTCGCCATCCACACTGGTAGTTTTTCGTATTTGTTCGCGTCGCTCTTACGAACTTAAACAAGCAACATTAGAAATTGTAGGTTTTCTAATATTTGCCTTATTTATAAAGCGCGCACACAAATTTCATATGGTAGCACATTTAATTTACTTCCTTTAGTAAATTCTGCATTCGCACTTAGCTCTCACGCTAGTGGTTTTTCGTCGAACTAGATGACGCTCTAGTCGCGATAATTATTGATTGGCTTACCATATGCCACTGTTAGTAGATGGCGCCTCCGGTCCTTTGCGGTGGCTCTCTGCGTTCGTACTAACATCCGGAGGAAACACACATTTTTGCGTAGATTACGTAGATTTAGTGGCCCGTTATACAACTATCGGCGCGTAACTGGCCATAAGAAAAGTTTTTCTAGACAATCGATTGTGTAACATCAGGAAGTTTAATTAGGAACGATCAGTACAGCGCTCATGCAAGAAAAACAAATTATTTACGCAAAGATTGCGTGCACGACGTAAATTTTAAGTAAAAACCATAAGAAACGTTCTATCGGTTCACTTTGTCATACCAGTGCTTCGTAAAAATATATTCCAAAGAAATATTTTTTTTAGTTTGTCTGGCTTGAAGATTTTGCTGTTTTGCTGGTACGAGAAAAGCTGGAGCTATACCATCGTAATACGAGACTAAGAGAAAATATCAACTGGCATTACACGAAGAACCCTGAACAGATAAAATATCTCCATCTTACGCTTGAACTACTATGTTTTATTTTGAGGTAATTTTTATTCGAACAAAAATAATTGTGTTGCGCAAAAGCGGACAGGACTTTATTAGGAACACTTTTATTATTAGGTGTTCATTCTTCTGCAAGTGCCGCTGTTTCATGTATGAGATAACAATGACGTAGAAAAAAACACGCGATGTCACATGTGTAAACGAGTTTGGAAGCACGTGGGCTTCGTCATGTGTAATGAAGTGTAAGGGATCTGTACTGTGGATTGTTAACGACCACGACACGCTTCCTTTAAACATTAGCGTTCCTGATGTATAAGAAAACTTCACGAAACGACTTCCGTTATTTTTGAAAATTCGTATCTGCGAATCAGATTTAGTATCTATGACATGCCACTAACCTTTATTTTGCAATAATTAGACACTTACATCGGGAGTATGCCCCTTCGGCAATACTTCTATTATTTAGGTTTCTTTAACGGCGAAATTTCGGCTTCTTTAACCGACGGATTGGTTTATTTATTGCAATATTCGCTTCAGTCCGGAACTACGGTAGGTTGGTAGTAAATAGGAGTGATACAAAACTCTTATACCGCGGTTATATTATTGAATTAAAGTCAAGGTACCAAGGCTCGTTTTTTCTGCGTGTCTAATCAGTCATACTAAGCATCGAACAGCTAAATGTAGTTTAGCGTACGGTCATTCATGTCGTGTTTCTTCAAGAAGAAGAATTGAAACTCATCAGGGTACATTCAATAGTTAATTGTTGGCAGTTGTATTGCGAAAAAGCCATAACCCATTACTTGAAAGAATGTATTATCGACAAAAACGCAGCTCTTGTGAATACCATTAAACACTGCTGTACATCCATACATTTATGAAAGGGACCGTTTGTAAAGGTCTACTCTGCACACTAAATGTGGAACAAAGCTATCGTGGACAATCGTAGAGGTTAAGTTTATCCGAGAAAAAGCTGTTCGTGCTTTTTCTTCTTCTTCTGGAAATTGTTTTCTAGAACAATGGTAGAAGCAAGTGACGTACATGTTCACTACGACTCGAGAGCTTATAGTGCCTTCAACTAAAATACTCTCTCTCTCTCTCGTTGTTTTCTCTCTTTTAATTGCTATTGCCATACAGATTACGTGCTCCACTACCAAGCCGAAGGTGGCGAATGGCAGCAAAAGGCCATCAGCACTAGCTCGAACAAGTTCACCCTGGAGGGACTCAAATGTGGTTCGCTCTACAGTTTCTACATGACCGCAACCAATAGCCTCGGCACTGCAGAACCACGTGACATCATTTACGGCAGAACCAGAGGCGCAGGTGGGTCATTCACTTGTCTACATACAGTGCCGCATCCGTGAATGTCGCATAATACTATTGCTAGGTAACCGTAAGGAAACTGCTCTGTTCATTGAGATGGTTTGTATAGTTCACGTAGTATGTTACGAAACAAAGCCCAGAAAAGCACAGTTAATTAGTCATTCATTATTGCCTTTTCTTTATTAAGGGAGATGAGGGTCTTGAAAAAAGCTTTTTTTATTTATTATCCTATCTTAATGAAAATTGGCATGCATGTGTATCACTGAATGGAGATTCCAAATCTGCAAACATATTTAAGATATTTCATTCAGAAAGGAAATTTCCACATTTTAATTAGGTAATTCCTTACGGGTCGTTATGGTAACTTAGAAAAGAAAAAGTTGCTTTTCAAGACTACGTGGTTCTTCTAAAAGGTCCACCTCACAGGCTAAAGCAAATTAGATGTGAAAACTGCTGTTTCTCTTATCAGAAATAATTTTCAAACTTTGAAGGTAACAGTTAGCTTCCAGTAATTATCTGGTACTTATCAAATAATTACAAGTGCGTCAATGTTCAGAAAAAAGCAAAACCTTTAGCCTGTACTTCAGGTGCTGCTGAAAAAAATGATACCAACTTTGTCTAAATATGTTCATACAAACCTCCTCAAAACTTCCGTAAGGTCGATTCACTTCACAAAAATAACAAAGCTGAGAAAATCGATTGTCAAGATTTAAAAACATTTTAAATTTGATCTATTGAGCATCTAAGAAAAAGAAAGGCCATTTTTCCATAACAAAGTATTTTTCCAGAGCATAATTTGGACTACCAATGGTTTGAAATAGTCATTTCCAGAATTTGACAATATTTACGATTTTTTGCTATTTTAAGACCCTCGTCCCCCCTTAAGACGTAATTATCTTCTCATTTTACACTACAAATCGACGCCAATATATTTTGTATCTATTTTTGCCGTGCTTGATGTCCGCTAACTTCAGAAGCGTTTTTATTGCCAATTAGAGTACTAGTAGTGTTTTCCGTAGTTTTCAAACCGCTGCGTAAGCGAATAGATTCATAAGCTGCAGTTTCATTGCTATATACTACCGTAAAATAACAGCGCAAAAGACGACGGACGAACACACAGAGACAAACGAGCGCTGACTCGGGAGACTTTTCTGTTTGACGTGGTACGATTGCATGCGAGAACGACACACAGCAACCGCAATGAGCGATACTGTTCGAGAAGGGTCAGAAGGAACATAGTTGCAAGAGCCCACAAACTAGAGATGAACTTCCCAATGGCAGTAAATCGGGCTATTTGGCTGCTCATGATCGTTTGCGTCTGTGTGTTCTTCCATCGTCTTTTGCGCTGTTATTTTACGATCATGAGCAACCTCAACCCTTACTGAATATCTCTGAATTTTTTTTAGGTTGTTGTTTTAGTTTTAGTAACCACCTAGCCCGATTTACCGCCATTGTGAACTTCATCTCTAGTTTTGCGGGCTCTTGCAACTATGTTCCATCTGACCCTTCTCGAACAGTATCGCTCATTGCGGTTGCTGTGTGTCGTTCTCGCATGCTCTCGTACCACGTCAAACAGAAAAGTCTCCCGAGTCAGCGCTCGTTTGTCTCTGTGTGTTCGTCCGTAGTCTTTTGCGCTGTTATTTTACGATCATGAGCAACCAACTAGCCCGAATTACCGCCATTGCGCTTTGTACTACCCTTCCTGAATATCTCTCATTTTTTTAGGTTTTTGTTTTAGTTTCTAGATTATCCAATAGGATTTCGCTTTGCGACTGATGACATAAAACGGAACAAAATATACCATAGGAAATGTGGTAATGTCACACATTGGCTTTCGCAGTTACTTCTCCAGAGCGGTGTCATCTACTATGTACTATGCGGGGATTGCGGGGCGACTAACCTCGGCGAAACGGGCAGGAAAAGTTCAACGAGTCTAAAAGAACACAAAGGGGATGTTGCTAAAGCCGCCCATTCAACGCGTTCTAAGACGGAGCTTGTAGAAAGCTGGAAAAGATAGGCGAGTTGGAATCGGTGCATAATTAAAAAAAACAACAGCGCGAGGACGACGGAGAAGGCACTGAAAAAGGAGGATACAGGACAAGCGCTGTCCTGTGTCACAGCGCTTGTCCTATGTCCTCCTTCTTCCGTGTGTTCTCCGTTGTCCTTGCGCTGGTTTTTTCATGTGAGGGTATTCTGAAACATTGCTGAACGACAAGGCATGCCTTCGACCTAATCAATGCGATGACTCTGGTTCGCGGACGAAGGTGAGGGGAAGAAAAAGCTCCTTAAATCGTGGTTCATTCACTGTGACGCATCTGCTTGCAACAAGAACCGCGGCCCCCTACCGGACGTTTACAAGGACGTACGTGGCTAGTGGACTGGTCGACATTTGCTCCTCAGTGCATACTGAGGACGCCTCCTGTACAGGGGGCGAAACGTCTGTCATTTTGTTAATGATTGTTGTGTTAAGTCGGAGTAAACCTTTTACAATCGCGTCTATAATGCAATAGGTAAAGGGTGGCTCTACTGACGATGCCTCTGTTCCACTTTTCAGCGCCGGTTTCTTCGAAACGAGAGAACTTCATTGAGGTGAACGCTACCTCGGCGACACTCAGGCTAGACATGTGGCAGTCTGGTGGCTGTCCGATTCTCCACTTCGCCGTGCAACTTAGGCCCATTGCCCCTGCCGGACAACCGCAGCAGCAGCAATCGTGGAAGCTTGTGTCTGACGTCATTCCCGGCCACCAGAGGCACTTCGAATTGCGCCACCTATCGCCCGGTAGGGAATACGAGGTCCGTGTCAGCGCTCACTCGGACGCCGGCACCACTGAGGCCGACTACTCCATAAGGACGCTCAACAGGTCGCACATGGGTCAGTGTCATCATCATCATCAGCATCATAATCACCATCATCATCATCGTAAATCTCAATTCAGTTAAGTTCAAGACTGTGGAACAGCGATATTCTCAACGAACTGCTCTGGGGGCGTTACCCTTGTTTGTTACGTAAAAGTGTGTAGTATCAAAGTATAAGTACTCAGTGAGCAAGTATTTCTGCCTGTTAGTGCTTCATTCGTGTCTGGATTATTGTGTACTGAAGTGTCTTTTTTCCGCGTCATTAAACGTGCGTCTTTCGTGCTGGTATTAGTTATTTTTTTAACAGTGTTTTATCTCTACATTGTTGCATCGGAAAACTCTGCTTGACCTCGTTGTCCCCCGCATCCTAATTTTCTCAAGAACACCAATAATGTTATCTAGGGCAGGCTTCAGTAATGCCGCAAAGTGGGAATATACCAATGCAGTCTTCCACAGCTCCCGGCATCAGCCACGTATTGCTTTCAAATTGGCTTTCGGAAAAGCGCGATAATCTATATTTTGGAAGCCATCCGCTCTCTTCATCGTTCTTCTTCTTCTTGCGCTGTTTGCTGTGCTACAACATTACACCAATAAACCCGGCTGACAGCCAATTTGCTGAACGATTTCACCCCGCACTTGTACCTAGCAGAAGTGGAAATGCGTAACTAAGAGATTACGTGTACTTCGCATGATAAGTTTGATCTTGTTTAATGCAGCCGGGGTCAGCTCTACCCATGGATCATCCGGGGTCCAGGCAGGAGATGGTAGCGACGTGCCACTGTACCGGAACCTGTCCATTCTACTTCCGGTCAGCGTATCTGTGCTCGTGCTCATCGTCGTCATCGCATTGGTCATGGTGTGCTTCCGGCGACAGAACGACGCCTACAGCGCCGCCAGTGCCGCCGACGAGAATCACATGGGTGAGCAGTCGTTGGTTTAAACATATTCAACGCCATTACGGCCTTACCGTTCATTAACAGCCATCCTAAACCAGTCTTACATTATCGCACCTAATAAATTAGACATGTTGAATCTATCACATTCAACACTTATGTAAGCTGGATAGTTCCTCTTGAAAGTGATCATTTTACCTAAGCGCGGTGATATCGCCGTGGTTGTCTTCGTCTTTTAATCTGCATGCGCAGCTATTCATTATTTTTAATGACGACGCTCTACTGCAGCGAAATGGGAACACAGTGCAAATATCTTAATCATTTCTTTAATCTTGCGTAGACGAACACCGAGTTTGATGAAAGAGCATTATCAAGCAGCAGTTGCGTTGCGCGCTGATTTTTCAAAAGCCTTGCATTGAATTCGAATGTAGTCGATGACGCTTATCACTAAGCCTTAAACATGATTTGTCAATATTTGTCCTTGGAGACTAGCAGGTGCGGCATTTTGGCGTTGTATTTTCAGAAAAACCTAACGTAACCTCCGTTCTGAATGTAAGGCATTGCCAAATTAACCGGTTAGGTTGCCACGACGTTCTTTCTGCGCAAGCATCGCCCTGACAGAACGCTGTCATGCGCTGGTTGCATCTGACTCTCGGTCGCCGTCTGACGTTGTTGCCGCGCCAAGCCGGGCTGCGCCTCTGGGAGTAGTTCGCGCATCAAATATTCACGGCACTTCGTTCGAATCGAGCAGCACGTTTCAAAATGGAACGACAATCTCAAGTAGCTCGGCGCGGTGGAAACGCGTCTCTCAAATATTTAGGGCTACACGCTTCTCCTACAAAACTATACGGCAGCAGGCACGAGGAGACAAAAAAAATCGATGCATTACGTATAGGATTGCTCATCACGCTTTTCTCTTCTGCCAAGCCTGGCGGCTGTGCGTCGTAGACTTTAACTCACGTTCGACGTTCGTTCAGTCACTTAAGCTGTTGCTGAGCATAGGAAACAAAAGTGTCACGCTTCCCTCGAAGCACTCGGCTCTCTGATTCAAGAAAGCGAATGCAAAGTGGCGATCATATACTCGAGCAAGAGCCCAGGTACGCGTATAGAAAGATTACGAGAAACATTTATAGGAGAGCGAAAAGCATTCGCCGACGCGGCTGGGCTTCTTTCTGGCGCTCGAAGCAAGCGACATCTTCGGCAATGTCGCATCCCCAAAAGCCAGTTACGTTCGTTGCAGGCGCGGCGCCGCGGGGCACGTCTCGTCTAGTTGACGTGCCCTGTATTCGCTTGGTGAGTCGAGCGCACGAAGCATTCGCGACGCCGTTGCGTAAACCGCCGCTGCGAGCCTAAATTTGATTCTGTGCTCGCACTCGCTGCAGACAAGAGGGCACTGCGCAATCGCTATATGAAAAGTTTCCAAGCTGAACGTCAGCTATAAGAATGCCTGCGACTCAAGCATCCCGACAGCTCTGCAGTGAGTGGATTTTTTTATTATTATTATTATTTATTTTCGCTTGAGAACAATGGCGGTGTGCGCGTCTGGGACAGGTACGAAACTGGTTTAGGCCCTTTCGCAGCTCTCTAACGGAGTTATTGGCGTCTCGAGTAACGTGCGAGGGTGCGGCGTACACGCAGATCGGTGTTGCTGAAACTTGGAAACTTCGTAATGCGGTTTTCGGAAGCCTTTGTCCATTATACAGCCTGATTTCATTTTCTCTCCGGATGCAGCGTAACGGTACTTCCACTAAAGCTACCCTTAATTGGCAAAACTCTCCGTGTTGGTAATCGTTCATTTTCTTTTCTTGTTTTAGAAAGAGAATGATTACGTTAAAGTAGTGGCCTTACACGGTAGCAAAGTTGATTTCACGCTCTCCATGCGGCGTCACAGTCCGGTACAACCGTATTAGGGCAGCCCTTAAAGGTCTCAACCTCTTTCTTCAATCATTTGATAAAACCCTGTATGAAAAATATGCGACCGTATAAGAATATTGGTTGAGAGTGGTGTTATCATACGGCTCACTTGACGCGGTACTCTCCAAAAATCCGCTTGCGAGCGTGCACGCCTACGTGCATACAGCTGTACGTATACAGTAATTCAACACACACGCAAAAAAAAAAAGTTACGTACACGTAGTTTGGCATAACAAAACATCCGTTAACACTGTTCCAAGGCAACAGGTTAACCCGTCCGATGTAGGTAGACGTACGTGAAATTGTGGTTTAACGTTTCGCACGGATCAACGTACTGTTCTATTTAATACATCTTGAAAAACTACACCACAGTCGCATTTGTGTTCCATTTTGGCAGACGAAGTATAATGTGAAAATAATAGCATAGCTTTCCCGCTTGTTTCAATTGTTCGATAAAAGGCAACAGCTTTTTAGCATTGAACGTAGAAGTGTAGGTCCGATCGCTTTTTCATGCTGGGCGACAACGACTATGCGGTTGTTTAGAAAGTAACGAAGCTCATTGTTTTTTTTAATTACATAAGGATTTAAATGTATACGAAAGAAGAAAAAACTGAATAATTTATTGGGAAAAAGGCTGGTCTTTACCCTTAAAAAGTCAGACCCAAGTCGTGGAAAAAGGATTCAAACAGCTGAGCACTCACTAAACTAGCAAAACTGTTTCACTTTGTAGCATCTCTGGCACATTGCTCCACTGCCACTAGATTGCCATCCTTGTGATGTTATTTGGAGGTGATAGCCGACGTTGAGGCAATTAGCGACCATTACTATTACAGGCGTGTAATTAGCTAAAGATATTGTTTTGTATATTAAGATCGTTATTATGAAGAGGGACATAACCAGTGGCCTGAGTTAACGTGAAAGAAAAACGGTTAGATCAGTGCACAATTATTGTCGCGGAAACACAGTAATAGAACGTCTTCGATGGTGAACTGTTTATTGATGCAAACAAGAACAAAAGAAAGGGGCGCTCTAAAACTGCTTCGGCGAGGAATACAAAGGGAGCTGGGTAGCGTTAAAGGAAAACCGAGCCGGTCGTTTTGAATCCTATGATCGCAACTGGCCCCAAACCAGGGTGCATATTCGCTCTGATGTGCGCGCCGAGAAGGGGCCCTCTCCCCTACCTCTCTCCCCCAAATCACCGTCTCCTGGTCATAATATCTTTTAATGGAAGCACATTCGTTAGCTACAGACCACTGTTCTGATGTTGCCGCCGTCATCGCCTCCTTTAATGGTCATCGGACCTTTAAAGGAAACAGGAAACAGCGGCGACCACGGAGTGAGGAGAGCAGAGGGAGGCGCGCGCGCGTACGCGCGCACACACACACACACACACACACACACACACACACACACACACACACACACACACACACACACACACACACACACACACACACACACACACACACACACACACACCAAGTTGCAAATATATTGATACCGAGAAGTGCGCGAAGCATCCTATGAAAACGAATTGTCGTTACAAGCGGCATGCTTCAGCCTCATGACGAAGGTGTACGTCAAAGAACACCACGACGGCACTTCTGCTGATGTAAACGCTTATGCTTTTAAACCTTCTACTTGATTAATTGGCCCATAATCCAAGCTTAAGAATAACATGGCAAAAAACGCCAGGCCTGCGCGGTTGTAAAGTGTGATCATGAATTCTCATGTAACCATAATAATTGTTGGGGTTTTACGTCACAAAATCGCGTTATGGTTATGAGAGACGGCGTGGTGGAGGGCTCCGGAAACTTCGATCATCTGGGGCTCTTTAACGCGCGCCTAAATCAAAGCACACGGGCCTCTAGCCTTTCGCCTCCATCGAAACGTGGCCGCTGCTGCCGGGATTCGACCCCGCCACCTTCGGGTCAGCAGTAAAGCATTGCAGCCACTAAGCCACCGTGGCGGGTAATTCTCATGTGTCCTAGTTGCAAGCACAAGTTTTCGCTGACCGTTCTCAATGCATGCGCAGACGACCCGCTGCGCAAGTGCCAAGGCAGCACGGACTCGATGAGCATGACCGAGTTCTGCGCCAAGAAGGAGCGGCTGCAGCAGCAAGACGCCTACGGGAAGGCCACCTCCTACTACGCCTCGCCAGCCCGGAAACCCGTCCCTGTCGCATCGGGATCGAGGAGAGGTGAATGCGCTAAGTCATGTCTCATCGTGACTATGTTCCGTGTGAGGTAGAGTACTGTGTTTAAATATTTGGCGTAGATGGTTAAACATTACCTATATGAGACAACATTCCCCCTCAAGTGGCATCAGGGAAGATATCCTGTATTTCACTGCAATAAACATTAATTCATACTCGGGATAGGTTAGCTCGAGATGGACTGAAACATTTGGCTTCTGTAATAAGCAATTTGTCATTTGTAGCAAGAGTAGAAATTTCGCGAGCGTTAAAAGGACGCTGTAAGGCGGAACGAGGAACAGAAAATACAGAAATACAGTGGTTCCACTTATCATAGAGTTTGGCACCTCTCGTGGGGTGCATGTAATGGTTGATTTCCAGAAACCGCAAGAAAATGAGGTCACATGAAAATTAGGTCACCTTGTTCGTTCTATATAGCAAGTGGTTGAAACTGATAAAACAATAAAAAATAACAGTCTTGTATGGGGCGCAGAAAACTAGCATAGCCTTATCACAAAATAACCTATTAATTGACGCTGGCTTCATATTTTTCGCTAAGCAACGTCCCTTAAATCTTGTTGAAGTTCTGACAAACCCATCAAAATATCCCTGCAAGGACAGCTCCGCAAGTACGATTCAAGGCAGATTTGCTATGCAAACAAGATTACTGTTGAGTAGTCCGTCTCAAACCTAGCCGGCACAGTTCATATTTACAAGGGGAAACGTAGTTACGATTTCTTGTGAGCTTGAGGTAAACAGCGTTGTATTCTTTTGTATACGCGTAAAATGCAAAGTGTTAAGATGTGTTAGTGCTATTTGTTTAATTGTTTTACTGATATTCTTAGGGACGAGTTGTGGCGTGAAGTAGCACGGACACGATGCAACTGCGTTTCAACACTTGCGCACGCAATTGACTTCTTAGCCGTGAAACTGGACTGGCTTCAATTCCGGACAGAATTATAACACACCCAAGGAAAATGCGCAACGCACAGAACGAGACATGTTCGGCAATCTTGCCTACCATGAAGTTAAGAGAGAGAGAGAGAGAAAGAATAGAACTGTATTCTGAGCAAGCACGTTGTGCGACCAAGGTGGCGGCTTCCCTATTCGAACTAGCCGCGGGCCATTACGATCTCTCGTGTCCAAGCCAATGTCAAACCTTGTTTTGTTGCGACTGGCCCGCTGCAAGAGCCGACCAGCGGGTAGCGTTATGCTCAGTGGAGATGTCGAACCGCAGGCCCGCGGACGTCAGGAGCAGAGCGCCGAGGGAGAGAGCGCTCGTCATTGAGGAACTTAGCAGAAGTTTGTTTACATCTTGTTAGGTGACGACAGAAATATGTGTCGAGCGGGAGCTCGGCGGCTCGTTAAATACAGTTGGTATCCCTAGTTGGGGAAGTGCCTTAAACAGAAATGTCCAATCACAGTACGAGTGACCGTTTGAAGGGAACCTCCCTTCAACCCCCATGGTCTAGCCTTCCCAAGTGCGACCACGTAAAGGGACACTAAAGGCAAATATTACGTCGACGTTGATTGTTGAAATAGCGTTCCAGAAACCTGGTAGTGCTTGTTTCGTGCCAAGAAAATGCTTATTTTGACAGAAAATTATGTTTTAGTGGTCCGTACGGCTTCAGCGCACTTCAAATGACCTGCCTGAATGGGCCTTCTGACGTAACAGTTGCCGTGCCCAACGTTGCCCGCATTTACTGCCCGGCCGCCGACGCTACGGCTTCTTGCGCAACAGCAGCCATCATCTTTGCCAAGACGCAGCCACGGGCCACTCCGAAGCTGTATAGTTCACTGTAACGGAGCTTAGTTTGACCAGCAGCAGCAGTAGAGTGTGATCAGTGCGCAAATGACAAGAGCCAAGCACACGCAGCAGTACGCGATACCGAAACTACCACTGCGACGCGCAGCTCGGCGAAAACGGAACTTTTGAAGCCCTCGCACCGTTCTCCATAGTAACGCCAAGAGGTTCTTTTTTCCACGAATCAAACAGAAACGAACGAGCAGCATTTTATTACGTCTTGTGATACACGGATGGTTCTTTTTTTTGTGGCAACTAGTTTTATTACTTGTGGTTAACTGTACTCGGGACTCTTAACGTCATCGGGATCATTTCTAAAATCTCCCACTCGTGGCGCACATCGTGCCCTACATTTACCTTAATTTCTCGACTACTAGAGCACTTCTGTTGATACTATTAACGTTACAGACGTTCTCACACATTGACCATTCACTCTGTCAGAAATTGTTAT
Source organism: Rhipicephalus sanguineus (assembly GCF_013339695.2). NCBI lineage: Eukaryota > Metazoa > Arthropoda > Arachnida > Ixodida > Ixodidae > Rhipicephalus > Rhipicephalus sanguineus. The sequence goes on from NC_051177.1 coordinate 38,606,498, forward strand.
TTGCCTTTTGTGTCCCTTCAAACCTCTCTCTATATCCGCTACGAGTGAAGGGAGTGGGGTGTTCGTCCCTTCTTGAAGCTGTCAAGTTTTGATTTTTACGGACAGTTGGAACAAAGCGTTGCCATGGCTTTGTAACAGTCAGTATACTGTGAGGCGTAGACTGAAGCATGAACACGTCGAAAAAGACTTAAAGGGGCCCTGAAACGCTTTTCCGTCTGCATTCTGCAGCGCTGGATTGCGTGTAGTGCTCAATACTGGGATGAACGCAAAAATAATTATCCAAATTGGTGCACGGTAACGATAGTTATTAGCCCTCATACTTCAAAACCCCAGTAGACAACGAGAAAAAACGTTCTATTTCGCATTTCGCTCTCCCGCTGACGTGAAAGGCCGGTTCCAATCACCGCCATTGTGCAGTGCTCCTAGCGTCGTTTTGCAATTGTTTTGAAATTTGCATATTTAAAAACAGAAATCATATTGTATCTGAGGAAGTGTAAGGAGTGCTTTCATAATTTTTAGCGCACAATAGTTTGGCCTGTCTGGGACCACATGAATACTACGTGCGACTTGTCGCGTCAAACCAATCAAAACGCCCTGCCAATGTCTTCCCTCCCACGTGATGAAGCGCCACTTCCGACCACAAAAGAAAAAGAAAAGCCGTTGCGTGTTGCTCTAGTACAAAAACAATGTGGTTTCTCCGTTGAAATAAAATTATAACAGCTTTGTTTTTGGCGTGTCCACTCACGCAACGATATCGGTGCATTCCACAGTTAGAGAAGTGATGAAAGCTACACGCCTAATATGTGTCGCAGGGCCCCTTTAAGGTTTGGTGGCTTTGTGAGTTTACACACATTTCTGACATTGATGCAATTTTAGCTACCAAGTTTAGAATAATGCGGTAGTAACTGCGTTCACAAACTGGTTACATAATGATTGACTCTAGTCAATTCCTGAAACAATATGTTATAAATGTCTGACCAGTTTCTTATTCCCGTTGACGTTCGAATCCGCGCTCAGTGACACTAGACACGCTCGAATGAAACGAAAAAAATAAATAAATTGGGGCAAAACTGAATCATTAGTTTAAATCTGTAGCTTATTTAGAAATCATTTTGTAAGAACGTTTATTTTCTTCATTAAATTTCAAGGAAATATTCAACTGTCTTGAACCACGTATTTCTTTTTGATCCTAGTTTGCACCGCTTTCCATCGTTACCGAAATCGATTCACTGGAAATGCTTTCATTTGTTTTCGCTTTACATAATATACCTTATGAAGCTCTACTTCGCAGGTTCACGTGAACGCCGCCAAGGCGCATAAAGAATTATTGATTCAAATATTCTTTTACCGACAAACAAGAAGTGGTGTTTTTACTTTACGGTCGAAGAGCCAGCTTCTCCAGGTGCCTGAAAACCTTCATTAGTGTCAAGTCTGAGACCGCTTTCATCAATCTCTTTCGCTCTTTCGTTGCTGCTCGGAACAACCTCTTCCATCTTCTAGTGATTTGCACTCCCCGTGTAAAGGTAATCTTCGTTTAAGAAAAGCATAGAAATGGAAACTTTCCATAGAGCATCTCCCCGCAGTTTACTCTGCGACTGCTTCCAGGTGCTATTCGTAAGAGCTGAAGTGTAAATTTCTACTTGCAGTGATGTATCACGGACGAAAGTGTGACGTCGTCATCGTGTTTTGAGAAAATTAGAGGCTGTTAGTGCGTTTATTGATGCTTAGCATAGCCATCGCTACATTTAAAGTTTTTCACTGCGACTTGTGCAAGAGTACCGTAACTCAACTAGTGTTACAAATGAAGCAGATGGTCCGCTACACATTAAACAGCTAATATTGCCTATGTACACCATAGTACTTGTTACACGAGCACTAAGCGCTCCGACTCAGAAAGCAGCTGCCAAAATAAAGCTTTTGCGGAGCGCGTCTCTCAGACTGCATGCATGCTTCTGAGCACACATACTTTTTTTTTCATTTGTTTCAGCGGCGCGTAGTTTTCTGCCTTTGCTACCTTTTCGTCTCACCCGTTCGTCTAACGAAGTTGTTTTGTTGATTTCCTGTTCTATGCTTTTTTTATTTGCTTTCGGCACACCAAACTTACTTTTCGTTGAACGTCGTTTACAACCATTCGGGTGTCCACCAATCCCACCACTCCCAAGATCTCCCTCCTTTCCGGTGGCCTCCTTCATTTTCATTAATGAGCACCTTTGATGTCAGTCGGCATATTGGCACTATTCTTAATATATCATTATCAGCACTCATCGCGGCATGAACGTCTGTACTAAATTAGCGCAAATTCTACCATGTCCTTGTGCTATGCGTGCACTTTCAAGGCGACCTGGGAGTCAGAGTAGGCACTGTGAGAGAGCGTCAGAACAAACACCCTGTGCGCACGCCTCTGGTATTACGTCCCAAAACCACGATTACGAGAAACGCCTATTATTTTTCGATCAGTTGGGGTTCTTCAGCGTGCCCACTGAACGTACCTTCGATCACCACCTGAACGCATCTTCTTCCTTCTTTCTCCTCGCAGGGCGCCGAGGGGAGGAGGGCCACGAGTACGCCGAGCCTTACGCCGCGCTGCAGGCCCAGCAGCAGCGACTACTGGCGGACGCCGACTGCGCTGCCGCAGTGGCGATAGCATACCGGGTGAGTAGCGCACATTTGCATAACCATGAAGCTTGCTTTCAAAACCCCCGGCAGGCGTTATCCGGGAGCCCAGCCTGCAATGTTCGATGCAATTACGTTCTGCCGATGAATGCCCCCGAAAGGCGGATAGGCGGGTCTCTGCACCGTGTGATACTGGCCATTGTAGCGTTTGCAACGCGCACTGCGCCTGAGCGAATATATTGAGGTGCGTTCGAATGCACAGACCCCTTCGCGCCCTTTTACGCGAGGTGTTCTGAATATAGGCTATAAACACGAACTTCTTTGTCGCTCGGCACAAAAGAAATAAAGGGGTCAGTGAATGACGGGAATTGCTATCACTTTACCAGTTTGTTGTGATGCGCAAAGCTTTGTTTTTCCTGATACGCGGCCAGAATGCGTCTTGTGAACCGCACCTTGTCCTGCGGAAAGGTCAACTTGTTGCTACAGTAACCGACGAAACAATTGCAGCTGTAGTAATTATCTATGCATGAATAAATTTACGAAGCATGAAACAAAAGGCACTTGCCCACGCTGTCGTAGGTGTATTGTACCTGCAGCGATAGCCTGAGCATGCAGCAGTGTAGCGTCATGTTAGGAGAAGTAAGTGACGTATGAAAAACACACAGGTCTTATTTTTGCTTTTAATGCTTTAGCACTCTTTGGCTAGGTCTTCAAAAAAAAACATGGACGTGCGCGCACGTGTATGTGTGTTTGTGTGTGCGCGTGCGTGCGTGCGTGCGTCTTCGTGTGTGTGTGTGCGTGTGTGTGTGTGTGTGTGTGTGCGTGCGTGCGTGCATCGTCTAATGGTGGCTAACTAATGTCTAATGTCGGCCCGTGTTGAATAACATTGCCTGGTGTTTCCATATGATGGTTAAATTCTGAAGTTATAAATCATGATGCTTCCGCCCTATCTGACGATTCTTCAGTGGGAAGTTTCTGCTGCATATTTTCCCTCTGTGTGCATGGCCACCTATAACCAAATCGGGGCAATACTTTGCAGCAGATGGAAGTGATGGAAAAAAAACGTATGTGTTGTTTCTTTCATTTTTCGTGTGGCACGAGAGAAATAAATTTCAAATTGACATATGAAATCTTAACTTATTCATTCTATTCCTTCTTTTCAGGCACGCTGCGATGCTGCCCCTTACGCAACAATCAAGCGCAGTCCACCTAGGTCTCATATAGCGGGTTACTGTCAAGGTACGAGCAATTTCGCAATGTCTTCAACGAATATGTACTAATAGATGATACTGCGGTTTATTTTCGAAGCTTGTAGGTTAATATAAATATAAAAACACACACTTTTTTTCGTGTTTTTCATAGGGATCAATTACCCAAGGGCTTTTTTTAACGCGAAAGTGTTTTGTGCCGGGGTCCACTAGGACTTCAGTGACGTATTTCCGTCACGGAAATGACGTCGAAACAATTCACATGATCAGATGGCAAAGAAAAATAGTTCCATCAACGGGCATCGAACCTACGACCTCTCGGTCCGCAACAACAGATGCCGGGCACGCTCTCTACTGCGCCACGGTCACAGACTCTGGAGGCTTTACAAACGCGCCTTTTATATCTACCACTCTCCGATCAGCGGGGCGATGTTGCCCTCTGGGAGCGGTTAAGTAAAGTAATTCGCCATTACTGTGGCCTCCGCGATTAGCACCTGCAACACGGTACACGTCCGTCCCATTCGGCGCGTTTTCAATAGAAGTTCAGTTTTGTCAATGCCTTAACACATCACGAGGTGGCGATCTTAGCTCAAGCGTCGTAAAAGCGTCGGCCTCGCTCATAGCATCACGCTTATCCAAACCAAAAAATAGCTCTGCAACGGGCGCCTGCCTCACCTGGCTGTAGCACCGCGTTCCCCGCTCACGCGCTCGCCCCGAGAAAAATCGTGGCCGGGCCACCGGGGCGGCACGACGCGCTTTGCGTTTCCCTCTAGTCCGGCCGTGGTGTTCAATCACATTTCGGGATGGCGACCAAGTTCTGCGTCAAATTTGCGACGCTGTTCTGGCTGTCACACCTCCTTCTCTGATTACGCTTTCATCGTTAACTACTACAGCTACCACAAGGGTTGGTTTTTAACACACCCTTGTGGTGGCTGTAGTGGTTACAGCTAGTTGTGGTAGCTGTAGCAGTTAAATGGACGTTAGTCGTCGGGATGGAGATGTACCACCGATCATCAAAGTTGGTGCATGCACGTTAAAGGTGGCTATAGCTGCCAGACTTCAATATACATTGTACAAACTCTCTTATATTAATGTACAGTAAGCATTCAGTTACTTCTGTAAGGGCACGCTTTACTTTCGTGTTATTACGATTGCTATGACGGAGGGATCAACCACCTTTTTTCGGCTAGGAAGTAGTAGCCTCTCGCCTCTCAGAACACTTAGCCGATAGTCTAGTTCCTTTGGATCCCTTTAAAATTGGCATTACGGCGGCTAGTATGTTCGAGTAACTTCGAAGTTGTGTTTGGGGCGAGCCAGTTCTGTGCAAGGGTGAAGACCCGTACAAGCAAGTTGGCGTTGTCACGTACGAACCAGTTTTTTTTTTCTTTTTTTAGGTCTGCAACGCTTACCAAACGCAACCGTTTACTACGTTACTTACAGTAATAGCACAAGAGACGTGCACGTGTCTAAATCTTTGTCGACTGATGTCCAAAAAGAAAAAGAAATTTGGAAGTATTAATTGCAGGGTTACAAAAGAACTTGCTTGCAGCGGACCCTTTGGTTAAAACTGATTCGCCCAGTGTGCGCAATATGCAAAATTTGAAAACTTATTTCTGAAATTATTCAAGAAGACATTGAGTTGTTATTCATGGAAGTACAGGACTGAAACATTTGGAGAGAAATAACTAGAAGGTAAAGAAACTTGGTTAGGGATGCTAAGGAATACATAGAGCTGTTCTATCGAGGTGCGGTTTTATAAAAGTAATGCAACGTACTTGACATGTGCCGGCTGTGAAAAATGGATGATTATATTAATGGCTAGTGATAGATAGGGACGTTAAACACGGCCATGGCGGCAGAGCCCGAGCCTAGAAAATTCGGAAACATAGACAATAATTGCATCAATTTCTTTCAAGTTGCGACTGCAAACCGAAAACATTTTCCTAAAACATGCAAATTACTGCGCAATATATTGGAGGGCTCAGAAAAATACCCTATGAGATAATATAACACTTACCGTTTTGATAGCCGATGCTTGCCGATTCTTCTTGGCCGGCAGACACTAATATCATATTCGGCTTTATTGCATTGTTATTAAAATACATTTGGGTGTTTATGGTGCGCAGAGATATCTTGACAATGGGATACCTCAAGCAATGGTGCGGTGCAATGCTTGGTCTAAGCCAACAAGGGTGAAGAGATGGTAAGCGATCGTTATCACGTTGTCACTACGGTAATATTGTCGTAATGACCATTGCCGTTGTGAAGAACATTCGAATATGTAAGCTTTTGTTTACTTTTACGATAAAAAGTTTAGTTGTTTCTCTGGTGATGTTTTTATTCGAGTCTCTATATAAGATAAAGAGAGAGAAGAGAAGAAAACGGGAGAGAGGAAAGACAGGGATGTTAACCAGTTTGGCATAACCGGTATGCTACCCTGTACAGGGGGAAGGGATGGGGGAGATCGAAAGAAGAGTAAAGAAAGAGAGAAAGAGAGGGGAACACACACGCACACACATAACGTCACAGCGCAGAGCGGCAGTCTTGTGCGGTATGCGGCATCATTAAAAAGTCTACAGCCGCTCGTGTAAGTCTGTTGTCCTTAGGAATTTGAGCAATGCCTTGGTTGCTTGAACTCTCGATGACTTCTCAGGATGACATTGGAGAATCGTGTCTAGTGTCAACGGTCTGTTGTGAAGATGAGCGAGAGCGAATACCAGGGATCGTCTCTGCGCAGCGTAGCGAGGGCAGTCGCAGAAGATATGTTGCAAGGTCTCCTCGGTGCCGCAGGCGTCGCAAAGAGCGTTGCCGGCCATCCCTATTCGAAACGAATATGACTTCGTGAAAGCCACTCTTAGCCATAAGCGGCATAGCAGAGTGGTCTCTCTTCGGCGGAGTCCAGATGGTGTTTGAAGTCGCCGCAACTCGTTTAGGTGGTGTTGCCGGTAGTTTTGGCTTCTTGACGTATTCAGTGTTGAGTGCGAAATATTCTTTGCGATCCTTTGAAGCATGGCAGCAGCATCAGACCTTGAAAGGGGTATAGCCTCTTCCTTGTCTCCTTGCAAAGCTGACCGAGCAGCATTATCGGCATGTTCGTTGCCAAGCACGCCACAGTGACTTGGCAACCATTGAAATGTCACTTGGTGTCCCTTCTCGAATGACGTATGAATGAGGTGTCTTATCTCGAATACCAGTTGTTCATATGGTCCACGCCGCAGGGCTGACAAGAGAGATTGTAGGGCTGCTTTGGAGTCACTAAAATTGACCATCGCTGCGGTTGTTCGCGATTGATAACACAAAGTGCAGCGCGAAGAGCTGTCAGTTCAGCAGCCGTTGATGTTGTTGGGTGGTCGGTCCTAAAGCTAACAGTTACACCTTTCGCTGGGACAACTACTGCCCCGGACGAATCACGGATGGTCGTTGAGCCGTCGGTGTAAACATGTATGTGGTCGGTGTATTTCTCGTGCAGTAGAAGCAGAGATAGCTGTTTCAGGACAGGCGATGACAAATCAGATTTTTTCTTGATTCCTGGTACACTGAGATGCACTGCAGGACGAATTAAACACCAAGGTGGAATCGATGGTTTGGATGCGGGGCTGAAGCCTGACGGTAGGTTGGCGGAGTAGCTCCAGATTGTCGCGCAGTATGATGCTAGCGGTCTTTCTGAGGGCAGTGTTGCCAGGTGGTGGTTAGGAGCTCGAGCAAAATGCCTTATGTGGGCTCTCAAGGCTTCTAACGCAATGTGCGTTTGTATTGGTATATCCTTGGCGATGGCAATAGTCGCCTCTGTTGGTGCACATTTGGGCAGACCTAGGCAAACTCTGAGTGCCTGAGCTTGTGCAGCCTGTAGAACGCGAAGATTTGTCTTGCAGGTGTTGGTTAGTACAGGCAGACTATATCTCAGAAACCCAAGAAAGAGTGCTCTGTATAATTCTAACATTGCATCTACTGACATGCCCCAGTTTTTCCCTCCCAGGAACTTGAGCAGCTGGGCAATGGCCGTCAGGCGCTTCTTCAAATAGGCCACGTGTGGGCTCCAATTGAGGTTTCTGTCAATAATTATGCCGAGAAATTTGTAGGTTCTGGCATAGGAAATCGACTGCCCGTCAATAGAAATGGCATATGGTGTCATTGGTTTGCGCGTGAACGCCACCAATGCACATTTCTCCGGGGATATTCTGAGGCCTTGTTTGCTAAGGTAGTGCGCTGTCAATGTTGCAGCCTTTTGAAGTCTCGCACGTATTTGAAGTCGTGTAACGGCTGAGGTCCAGACACATATGTCGTCTGCGTATATAGAGATCTTGATCGTACTTGGTAGGGATTCGACAAGTTGAATGAGTGCGAGATTGAATAGTATGGGACTGAGTACTCCGCCTTGAGGAACGCCTCGGCAGGTATAGCGTAGTGTGGTGGGGCCGTCTTCGGTGGACACAAAGAATGACCTTGCAGACAGGTAGCTACCAATCCATCGAAGAACTCGACCACCAAGGCCAACCACTTCAAGCGCATCGACAATAGCCTCGTGTAGAACATTATCATAGGCGCCTTTCACATCCAAAAACAACGCTGCAGATAGTCGCTTACGTGATCTCTGCTGTTGAACGTACGTAACGAGATCAAGAACATTGTCTATGCATGAACGGTCACGTCGGAAGCCAGCCATAGAGTTTGGATAGATCTTGTAGTGTTCTAGATACCACTCCAGGCGGCCATATATCATTCGTTCCATTATCTTCCCCACGCAGCTGGCCAATGCAATAGGGCGATACGAGGCAAGGTCAAGTGGGGACTTGCCTTGCTTCAGAAGTGGTACTAATCGGCTTGTCTTCCATTCGTCGGGAACGTTACCCTCTTGCCACGAGTTGTTGTAGAGTCGCAGTAGTTCTCCCTGCGCGGCCTCACCAAGATTGCACAAGGCTCGGTACGATATGCCATCTGGCCCCGGAGGTGAAGAACGCCTGCATGAAGCCAGTGCTGCCTCGAGTTCCTCCATTGTAAAAGGAAGGTCCATTCGGCTATCACGGGAACAAGGGATGGCACATCCGGCAACGGGATCTGGACGAACCGCTTGGTCAGCGATCCTCGCGCAAAAATCTTCTGCAACTTCGATGTCTTGTCGCTTTTGAAAGAGTGCCAGCGCCTTGAAGGGAAAGCGCTGTTCAGGATGACAGCGCAAACCACGCACCGTCCTCCAGATTTGAGAGAGGGGCTTGCGAGGGTCTAATGTCTGGCAAAACGTTGTCCACCGTTGGGAGGCCAATCTGTCCATACGACGCTGGATTTTCTTTTGCATTCGCCTGGCTGTCCTGAGGTCATGTATGGACTTGGTACGCCGATATCGTCGTTCCGCACGACGGCGAAGCGCTCGAAGTCGTTCCAATTCTGTATCGAAATCGTTTCGCTTAGAAGGAATCACGATCGGGCGCGTTGCGTCTTGTATTGTGCTCTTGATTGCTTGCTCTAGCCCAGTGGGCAGGCCCGCTTGGCAAACATTTTCCATATCAGACTGGAAAGTGGTCCAGTTAGTCATTCTGATGGTCTTCTGTAGACAAGACTTGGAGAGCCCTTTGATGTGAAGATAGGTAGGAATGTGATCACTCCCGTGTGTCTCAATGTCCGAGAACCATTTAACACATCTGGTGAGGGAGCTGGAGACGAAAGTAAGATCAAGGCAGCTACCGTACGTCACACCTCGAAGAAACGTTGGGCTGCCATCATTCAGGAGAGAAAGGCCATGATTCGAGGCGAAACTTGCCAATCGTCGTCCTCTTGCGTTTGTCCTTGTGCTTCCCCATGCCAGATGATGCGCATTAAAATCTCCTATAATGACCCATGGAGCAGGACATACAGTCAGTATATGTTCTAATCTTCGTGAATTAAAAGTACTCGATGGCGATATATAAACGCCTATTAAAGTAAGCAGGAGTTTGTTCTTTTTAACAGTCAAACACACATACTGATTGTCGTCATCAGGCGCAGTTGGCTGTAGCAAATAAGTGAGTTCACGCCGAACATAAACGATGATTTGCTGCATGCCCCATTTGTCGAGGACATGACAGCTTCGTACCCCGATAATCTGACAGGTTTCGATATGTTGGGCTCGCAAATGACGATGATGGGGAAACCGTTAGTGTTCACAAATTGACGAAAATCAGAAAGGCGTGATTTGAGCCCTCTCGCATTCCACTGGATGACGGACGCTGTCTTGACTTCCGATCGAAAAGAAGAGTGGTTGGTAGCCATGGCTCTACTCAAGAGATTCAAGCACTGGGCTCAAAGCGTCCAGTACTTTGAGTGCACTCCGTGCAGGCGTTGTCCCCATGTCCAATAACACCTCTCGAATGGCGCCCATGAGGGAACGAAGCATAGAGATCACTTGACGATGTGCCCTAGGTACGTCATCAGCGGCGGGTGAAGTCTCCAGAGGGCGCGTCACCTCCTGAGGTTCCTTGGCAAGTAAGCTGTTCGGAAGCGCAGGCCATTCCTTTGGGGAAAGATTCCTATCCGCTGGTGTCTTTGAGCTGATTGGCCCTTTCGTAGTTTGACCTATGTGGTGCCGCATTGGAGTGGGCGCTGTCGTTTCGTGCATGGGCCTTTTTTGAGGTCGAACGATGGCGCCGCCGCCTGCTTCGGCAGCCTCTCTGTGGGTCGAGTTATCTCTCGCCATTTGTTTGAGAACAGCACGCTCCTTCTTGATGCGAGGACAGTCTATCGAAGAGGCAGCGTGAGAGCCATTACAGTTGGCGCACTTCAGAACAGTGGAGCGGCAGGTCTTTTCATGCTCCAAAGTACCCTATTCGTAAGAATTAGTTATTCCAAGACCGCAACCAATTTCAGTGCTGAAATTTTTCATCCCTGGAAAGAGTCAAACATTATGAAGCACTGAAAAATATTATCCGGAAAGGGCAGAAGCTCAGAGGAAAATGGAAACTTAATGCGATGAGTATGCGTGAAGACGGGGTGTTGTTGGAGCTGACGTTTCGACAAGGGGACTTGTTCTCTTCAAGACAAGTCTTGAAGAAGACAACTCCGCTTGACGAAACCTTGAAGAAGACAAGTTCGCTTGCCGAAACGTCGGCTCCAGCGACACCTGATGTTCACAAATCCTCATCTCTTAAAAATATTATGTTATCCATAGTCTAACGCATTATATATCAGAGGGCCCGCCATGTAAAAGCTGAAGTCGCGTAATTTGAGAAGCATCATCGAGAGCCTTCGGATGAATTTAAGTATGCTTTCCACCGTACATATAAAATATGACTACCTTTGCGTGCTATGAATGCTTTGTTTCTTTCAGTAATTAAAGCGTCTTATGCACCAGTTTTCCAATTAAGCGTACTAACTTCCTGCTAAGTGAATTGTGCAAACCTGTATGAGTCGGTGCGATATAATCAATTAAAGTACAGGAAAATTAGGTTATTTTGACGACGCACAGATCTAGCACATACAAACTGCACTGTATCGCGCAAATATTTAAAAATGTGTCTTGCACGCACGTTCTTCGCTATTCCTGTGCAGATCGAGTCCTCATCATCCCGGCCAGTTCTGTTCTCCTAACACACGATGAAGACGAAGGCGAAGACGGGCGGCTTCTTCGTCGTCTTGTATATCAGCGAGCAATCCTACGGACGCCTCGCACGGTTGAGAACTCGTGCCGATATCTGTGTTACCGACAAAACCTCTTCCGCGTCACGGTACAAAGGACGGCGCATATTGTGTGTCTACATCAACGTCTGTGGTATCCCATTATGACAAGTGCTGCCGCAGGCTTGGAAGGATCGGGACAGTGTGCTGTTGTAGTTTAATACATGACGCGTAAATGCCGTTGGGTGATGTTGGTTATCAGTTTGATGTCGCTGGTTGCCATAATTATATCATTATTGTCGTCGACATTCGTTTTTTCGCCATTGTTTTCGTCATCACTGCTCAGGACAGCTGCCGTGCCCTCATTACAGGCGGTACGTACGAATCTCATACCGATGCCGATGATCGCTATTAATTGCGAAAACCAGACTCACCCCACACTAGGCATTAATGGAAGAAATGGTGTGGCGGCTAAAAGTGGTCTGTACGCATTCCCACGGTTTGATAACATTAACGTTTTACTCGTACAGCAGGTTTTCGAAACGTAAGAATACTAGGAGTGCAGAGGACATGATATTCTACGAGTACATGAAGTGCAAATTTGGCATACCAGGTGCGCAAAAGGCATGATAAATCGCAATACGCATACAACTTACGCGTAGGAGTGCTGTCACATACAAGCACGAGCAATGCATCCACTGGCGCGTCACTATACGGTGGTACTTGCGGGAATATGACGTTTCCTTTTATTGTGTGAACGCTGTTATATCCGAAAATTTGTTGGATGGCTCCCATTGGGAAGGGCGTAAATATCCTAAGCACTGTTACTGTTGCACAGATTCACGGCTCCCCTTGTTGTCGCCTCTATGTGGCTGTCGTTGCAATGCGTTAGTAAAAGAAACCATGTTTCTGTGTCCTAAATACGAGAACTTCGTTGGGCTGTTATAAGAGTTACGCTTCTCCCAAAGACGTTAGAACGGAGGGTGAATATGTGATGTCATCAGTAATCGCGCTTCGTGTGAACCTAAAGCAACAACAATATGAATCTTTCCATCGATGTACTGCACTTCGCATAACACCTTTACATAACTTGAAATGGTACTATATGCAGAGAGAAAAAAAAAGAAGAAGAAATGGCACAAGCAAGGAATAACTGGATGTCACACTGCTATACAATTTTCATCCGACGTGCTAATTTAGTTTATCTCTTACAATAATTACGTTCCAAGTACTGACCTTCATTAGAAGCGATCGTACTAGCTACTTTAATTGCATTATGGAGCCTTAATGCGGAATCTGCTTGAGAGCCCAACGCAGTTTTAATAATAATTGTTGGGGTTTAACGTCCCAAAACCACGATATTATTATGAAGGACGCCGTAGTGGAGGGCTCCGGAAATTTCGATCACCTGAGGTTCTTTAACGTGCACCTAAATCTAAGCACACGGGCCTCAAGCGTTTTCGCCTCCATCGAAAACGTGGCCACCGCGGCCGGGATTCGGCCCCGCGACCTGTGGGTCAGCAGTCGAGCACCATAACCACTAGACCACCGTGGCGGGTCACCGTGCACTTTTACGACGCCTCCATAATATCGAAGGCATTGCTAAAAAGTCAATGAAGGTCTTGCGTGTGGAAGGGCAATCATATCCTGTATGACAATGTTTAAGATTTCTCTTACAGTCGTATAGACAGATGACGTCGTAATTTGTATGTATAGGACTCTGAACAAATAAGAAAATGTTATTAATTATGTTTGCACTGAAATTTTTGAGTCACAGATTTATTCCAAAACTATATTAATCTTATTTTTATGCGCTTCGCTGCAGTAAGCTGTGGGGAAGCAAATAAATTCAACGTGAAACACTCGGTTTTCTCCTAAAAATAAAAGAGCTGCGTGGATCGAGAAAGCGGTGTGAATCATTTTTTTCACGTGGTTCACTGCTGTTGGTTGGTTGTTTGGTTGGTCGAACTTCATTAAACTGTCCTGAGAGACGCAACTAGCGCGCAGTGGGCTCCTCCCACGTTGGGACGGGTTAGTTATGAAAAAACCCGTAAACAGGGGGCGGGTGCTCGAGCCGACGTTTCGACAAGTGGTCCTGCCTTCTTCAAGCCTGGAACTGATTTCCTGATTTCACAGGCTTCCATCTTACCCATCCTGTCGTTTTTTGGACTGCTGTTAGTTGCAGTAGGAGTAAATAAACGCGACAAAAAGCCTTCGTTTCTTCCTAACAAAGACATAAATGTGTAACTTGAAAACAGCCTAAGGCCAAGAAACGTGGCGTCACGTTTACTTCAGGCTGCCGTTTTCACCTATGCGCTGGCGCATATACCATATACAGTATAGAGCGTAAGCATAAACAACCTAAAGAAATTTGATTATTGTGTTTACTAAACCGCCCGTTGGAAGTTGTTGTTAATGGACATGCTTTACCGTAGCGCTGGTGAACTTTATGTCCGTTTCTGTATGTTTATTCGCATTTTTTTTACATACTTCGCAGCAACGGCCCTTTAATAAGTGGTTTTGTGCCTTGTTGACCACGTTGGCGTTATCGAAACATATTTTGCGTAGATTGTTATTTAATGATGTGTTTGTGTTTCTTGTGGTCCAAGTTTGAACCTTCAATCTGTGCGTTTGGAATGGCGCTTAACTGCTGCAAATGTTTACAGTGCATATCACGGAACATGTCTTTATTAACATGACCTGCAAATGATTAAACATTGCTGTCCCATCTTGGCCCATAGAGGCAAAAGCATGCTTTTTTTTTATTCCATCTGTCTGAAAGCTAGTTTCTTTTTTCAGGTTAACATTCTGATAAAGCTGATAAAAAAAAAAAAACTTAATTAATTGGTAGGTATGCTTTGCTTATTGCACTTTGCAGTGGGCCAGGCTTTAACAATAAATAGATTCTCCAATGGCAGCTTTCAACGGTTCCAATACTTACCCCGTGCGCTCAACTGTCCGGCCTACTCCCATGTAACCAGCACAAGCTGGTTAATATACCTGCGTCCAAGTGAAGTCGAGTAGCTTAAGTAAGAACGGAACGAAATGTATCAACAGAAATTTGCGCTGACGATGGCACTAATAGCCTAATGGGTACTGTCATTCCTAATTATGTTTGCGATTACGTACAATATGAACTTCAAGAAAAAGCTTTGCCGTATATTTAGAAAATAATGATTAAGTGAAGGTCTCCAGATTTGTCGGAATATAGGTCATCTTCATTAAAATAAAGTTTTTTTCTCATCTGTTTCGTTTGAGGCGATGCGGTCATCGGCACTCATGATATCTTCGTGCACACTATCACGTCATCTTATAGCAGTTTCAACCAGTGAGCACACACCAAAAAAATGCGATAGAGCTGGTTTGAACATTCCAATGTCTTTGCAAGCGTTCAATTAGTCTCATGTGATTACGGTTTTATATCTGTCACCAGCGTTGCTTTCTTTGTCACCACGTGAAACATAGTCTGCACATCAAAATGCACATGCATGAATGACAGCGGGGCGCGAGAGTCAGTTTGGTCGCGATCTTGAAATGGGTGCTACTAACCCTGAGAAGAAGAAGAGGAACCACCTGGATTCATCCTCAGTGGAGTACGGCGTGTACAGTAAACTGCTCGAAAGTTCTGTCAATAAAGTAATTTTTTAATCTCAGGAGTGGCGTTCCAATGTTGTCCCAGTTTATCCTACCGAGGTATAGATTAGAGGAGAGTGAAAAATAATAGCAGCTCTTTTTTTTTTCACGAACAAGTTGCTGATACCCACTGAATAAGTACCGGAGTGGTAGCAGCACTTTGTAAGGCAAAAAGGAAAAAAAAGTCACAGTTTCGCCGCAACGGCGAAGCAATGAATGCGATAGCAACAAATTCGAATGTAACGCGAAGAACGGAAAGCAGCTCGAAATTGCCAGCGCGTCGCTCAAGCCCAAAAGACGCACGAAAAGAACGCACACAGGACGAGCGCGAGCTATCACGCGTCACAGCACGATACTTGAAGCGCACTGATGAAACAAAGCAACACGCATGAAACGAACAGGCAGGTACACACAGGACGAGCGCGAACTAAATGTCGCAGTTGTACTTATTTCTCTTTGAACCGCACGCTGCTTTTGCAAACGCGGCCTCTGCAGCGAGCGAAGTTACCCTTGTACGCTCTGTGACTTCAGCGCGGACGTCGCGGGGAAAGCACAAGACATACAACACCCCGCTCCACTCCCCCCCCCCCCCCCCCCCGCGCCCTCCTTTCCTGGAGATAAGCGCACGAAGGCGACCACGCCCTGTAGGGCGCAGAGCATCGGCGTTCGCAGGAGCGAGGCAACAACCTTTAAAGCGCGGGTTCTTCGCGCCATCTCGCTGGTGTGTAAGAAAGCACGCTGAAGTAAATGGTGTATTAAATAGCTCACCATTAGCATGCTGAAAGACGGTACTCTTCGTGGCCTAGCCGTCTGACGCCGTGTGCCGCGGAGCGTGAGGTTGGCCGTTCGATTCCAAGCGTCGGAAAGTATTTGTTTCTGTATTATTTTTCTTTGTGGCTTATATATATTATACTGCGCATGACGGCAGCGACGGCGACGGTAAAAACTAGCCGAGACTGTCCATATAATTGCTATCGCAATAAAACACCATATATTAGCGGTGCCTTCTCGCATGTAGCGCGAAGGCAAGATAACCGCTGGTCATTAGCGGTAACCGACTGGATTCCAAGAGCAGGCAAGCGTGCGAGGGGGAGACAGAAAATCAGATGGGCAGATGAGATTAAGAGGCCGCAGCAAGCACAGGACCGGCTTAATTGTAGAAACATAGAAGGGGCATTTGCCCTGCCATGGGCGTTGTCAGGCTGATGGTGACATGTTCGTAGGTTATAAATAACAAGAAATTAGAGTATTTACACTGACAATAATTACACTAACAATTTCATTTTGGCTAGTGCCGCATAACAGCACGCGGTGTGTGATATATCAATGAATCCTGTTGAAATCGACATCTGAATCTGCGCCGAAGTTCACGCAGCATCCTCATTTCCTAATAGCGCTTATCAGGTAAGTATTCGGTTTTATCAGGTAAGCCATGGTTCAAGAAAGACGGAAGGGTAGTTGATTGCACTGGCAATATCACAGTATCCTTTTACGATTAACTGCACTCTATTGTCGTAAACGTTCACTCTTCGATCATTCCTGACTGAGAGCTTTCATGCGGCCGTAATTTCGGATAACTCCGATCAGAGAGTTTTTTAGCGCAGTTTGCAAAATGTATATCTAAGTACAAAGCATATATGAGCGCGAAAGACCTGTAAGAAAACCACGTAGAACAGGGGTATTTTTATAGGGTTGTAAGCGACTTGAATTTTCAGAGAGGTTGGTCACATGGCAATTAGATCAGCATTTACTTATACCACTTTATTTGGTTAAAATATCACGTGAGGTAAAGATATGCGAAGAAATCTGTAGATTGCAACGCGGCTGGCTTTAAGGCGCGTTCACATCGAACGCAGAGCACGCAAGCGGATTTTCAAAGCGGAGAGGCAGCGAGGCCGCGGGGCTTGCCTTCTGGCCCGCTCCGCCGCGCGGGCGAAGCAATCCACCAATGGATGGATGGATGGATGGATGCTATGAGCGTCCCCTTTATAACGGGGCAGTGACATGTCTGCCACTAGGCTCGAAGAAAAAAAACTTTCTTGTTTCAAGTTGGCTTAATACCTTATCTACACTGATTAAATCTATGTTATTTTACCAAAAAAATATAAATTCACTGTCCATCTCTCTGCCTCTTAAAAGGCAGAATGACCTTATTTCCCCCGGTATTTATTTTGTACTTTATCTCTACTTTTCTGCCACCAATACGCTAACCGTCTCTTACTTATTTCTATCGCGGACAGTGTTGAGCTTTCCATTGTTATCCCTAAAACCCAAGGCTTCATGTAGACTCGTGCCCACTCGTGCCCAATCTACGGCGGACGTGTCGCCATCTTGCGGCACTACGTAATACTGCGCGCACGCTTCTCGGGCCTCCATTGGCTGCGGCCTAAGCGGCCAACTTTTCCGTGCAGAGAAAGTTGGTCCGGGAGCGATCCGAGCAAGCGGCCACGGCTTTTCAGCTTTTGCGGATAATCCGCGTCCGCTTTCCGGATCCGCGCTCGGTGTGAGTGTGCCTTTACATGGTTAACGCGATTCACGCAACCAGCGTCTTCGAAATAACACGAACGATATTCTTTACCTGGTCTACCCAGCAGGAAAAGCACATCGTGAATTAGGAGCCCTGATGGCCAGTCTTTTCGGTCATGCCGTTTGTGGCTTCCATTATAACAGCAGCAGTTACACAGTACAGTTGTTGGTTTTAGCGCGCAGCACTCGATACCCTGTCTGATCACGGGACGTCACACTCTGGAATTAAGCTACTGGCCTCCGAAACAACTACAACCTCGATCTCCGAGGCAATGGTCGAGCATTTTTGTTGCTTTCAAAGCACCACCGCCTAGACTACATAAATCGAAACTTGGTTTCCTATTTGAATCTGAACTTTCTAAGACACGAAATATGCTGTATTCGTGCACTGTAAAAAATAAAATAAAGATAATACACTTAACTGAAACAGTGACGCATTTTACTCAACACTGTTAGTCCGGGCAAGCGCTTTGTAAGTAAAACTGCGAATTTTTGGGGATTCAAAATTTTTTAATAGTTTGGGATAATAAATGCAGAAGCAGCGGTTAAAAAGTTACGTCAGGTTGTCGTGGCGGTCATACATGCATCCCGAAAAACGAAATGCTTTTATCGCTATGCGCGCAGGCAAATGGTTCTTTGATTACGAAACCTGTAACTTCGCAAGCTGAAATTTCCACACACTGGACAAACAACCCTACCCTGCTTCGAAACTTTCAGCGATCAAGAGTTTCAGCCACGTGAGCTACGACAAAATGTTTTGGCCTTCTTTTACTTTGGCGGCAAAAAAAAAAGAAAAAAGAAAGCCTTAGTCTTTTGAACAAGCTTGTATTTGCAGCGTCCGTCCAACAATCCAAATGGCCTGTTCAAACAAGGACTTCTTTTGTAAAACGCCGCCCGCGGCGTACTCAGATGTGATTATCAAGCCTGCGTCAAACAAGAAGACTGCCTGCATTCTCTTGGTAAGTGTTCTTTCTTTTTTTTTCTGTTTTGCATTACGCGCTGCATTTCCAGCGTATCCGTATGTTGCGTTGAATGCATCAAGTTATGTTTTCCAGCATCGTAGAACGTGTTGCAAAAGTCTAAAGACGCTTACGCTCGCCTCTGTTGTGTATCACCTTGTGCATGATAGAATCATGGCACATTGTAGCACATTCGTAGCAACGGTCATTCATTTTTTTTATTGAGCGCAGAATCGCTACCACATTTGTAAACACGATTTTGCCTGCTGGACGACGTAGCGCCTTCCATGGGGGGTACGCTCTTAGAAAAAAAGTAGGGATGTGCCAATAGTGAAAGTTCACCTCGAATCGAATTCGAATCGAATAGTGCCGATTAGTGGCCAAACAATTGAGGGACGCTTAAGCTTCGCCTTTAAGAGTTGAACGCGATAGCGATATCCTGCCACTAGTGCGCACTTCGAACACTACTAGTGTTTAACAGAATGCGCGCACCAAAGTGTGTGTATTATGTAATGGGTAGCACGCTTTAAACCAGGAGCAAATATGCGCGAGAAACTTTTTCGAAGTTGCGATGCACCCACTACGTGGTCTTAAGGGAATACGCGCAGTAATGTGTGTGCCTTTTGTAATAGGTGGCTGTCTTTAAACCACCAAGTCGTTATGATGTTGACATGGTGTGACGCTCGATGGCAATGTACGCTTGTACACGCAATATTACTGCGATATCACATCTCGTACTGTGACCCCTGTATACAGGACGCGTTTGTTTGCGAAGCATGACAGTTGCTTTCAGTACAGTTCCAAGCAGGAGCGTGGCTGTGTGGTAGAACACCTGCTTGCCACGCAGACGGCCTGGGTTCGATTGTCACTCGGACCCAGCATTTTTATTATTTATTTTATTCGCAGCTTTTTCGATTTTTCAGTCACGGACAAGATGATGATTTTTCGCTCACAACCAACGGGGCCGACACCGACGCCGACGGCGGAATTTCTGCGATACGAGCTCTTTAACGCTATCGCGTAAAAATATTGAATGTCGAATCGAATATCGAATAGTATATTTACACGAAATGTGTACCGCCAGTTACGGCAAGACAAAGCAAAGGAAAAAAACAGGGGCTCTACGGCGTTCCGACAGCTTTGTTGAGCACTTGTTCGAGAGTGGCTTTTGTCTGAGTTTTTATGGGCGCGCAAGCATGTTGATAGAAGAGCCGCCATTCCAGTCAGCAGCGCCACTTCAAACCTCCTAACAGAGGGGGGTACGGTGGCTAGTTTTTCTTCCCCATGGTCGCGCAATATGGCTCATCTGACAACGGTAATGTTGTGCTTCATCGCCACGGGTGCTCCGGGCTCAAAAGTCTCGGGCGGCCGTTCACAGCAGCATTTTACCTGCGTGCCGAAACGATGGAAGTTTCTGAACGAATGGTTCGCTGTGGCAGTGGCTACTGCGCAGCGTGAACAAATTTTCACATGCAAAGCCAATGACCGAGGGTTTCGCAGGCCAAAGTCAGGACGTTTTACGGCGCTTGCGGCATACGCGACCGAACTACGCAAGGGGTCCGTGCCTTCGTTTCGCGAACCAAGTTGTGAAGAGCTTGACAGTTTTCTCATGTGTTTTTCTACACGTTCGGAAATGACATAATTTCCTTTAAGAAAAGCATGCGCTCGCTTTTGAACCGGAATGTCAGTGAATGTCTTAACGAGAGGCATATAGGCCTTTCGTTAAAACTTTCACTGACATCCTAGTTTTTTCGTATACTGTAACGACGTTAGCGTTAGCTTTTGCCACACCACCCTAACCAAGTTGCACCAGTGGCCTTTTAGATATACCATTGTCACATTTTAGATATTCGTCCTGTCGAGTTATTCGAAACTTCGAATACTAGCTATTCGAAAGTCGAATCGAATTATTCGGTTAGGTACTATTCGATACGAATTCGAAACTCCAATATTCGCACACCCTTAAAAAAATCACAGCATATCCACGTGGTGAATGATGATGAGTGGGGCGAAGCAAACTAGCGCTGCAGCACGGCGATGGCATTGGCGCGAGCGTGTTCCTTCTTGATGGAAGGTATTGTGACTAGATTGTTTGAGAACCACAAACTGTTGCACACACCGCAACTATGGCCGAAACTGTTATGAAGGAAGTCCCGCTGGAAGCGCGCGTCGGCGCCTTCGGGCAGAGCCCGCCTGATGCGTTTTGCAGCCACTTCACGTGCTCGCACAGCCTCGGGCTCTGCCTGCCGGCACGCGCGCTTTCTCGCCGTTTCACGGTCCTTCACATTAGCCGCGAGGCCGCAGCCGTGCAGCTTCGGCCTCGCGGGCTAGAACGGCGGGGTCTTCGCGCCGCAGCCGTGCAGCTTGTCGAGCAGCTTCGGCCTCGCGGGCTAGAACGGCGGGGTCTTCTCGCCGCAGCCGTGCAGCTTGTCGAGCAGCTTCGGCTTCGCGGGCTCGAACGGCGGAATCTGCTTCGCGGCGTCGACGTGCAGCTTCGGCCTCGCGGGCTCTCACCTCAGGATTCTGTCTGCGAGCGCGCGCTGCCGCCGCCTTCCGTGCCCTCCGTTCCGCAGCCTTGTCTTTCATCTGGCGACTCCGAGCTAAAGAGAAAGCGTGCCAAGAGGGAGCCTCATGGCGCGTTTCTTCTGAAATGTTGTCTTCGGGTGTCGTTGAAAACATGAGACGTAGAAAAGAAGAAAGAACGCCACACAGGCGAACACGCAACGAGAGTGTCACTCGTCAACGTCGTCTTCTTGTTCTACTGCATACCAGAACGCGCGCAGTAAAGAAGAAAGAATGCCACTCAGGCGAACGCGCACGAGAGTCTCACTCGTCAACGTCGTCTTCTTCTTATACTGCATACCAGAACGCGCGCTTCTCAAGAGATAGAGAGAGAGAGAGAGAGAGAGAAAATCTTTTATTTTCGAAACCCAAGTCCGGGTCTGAGCTCTAGGGCGAGGCTGTACTGACCTCCCCTAAGATGGTTAGTATGTGGTTAAGGAGAGTTGCCCACGAGGAGGTGGTTTCGCCCAGATTCGCAACCCAGGCCTCCCATGTAAGTATGTTAGAGCAGAGTGAATAGAGGTGGCTACTACAACGCTACAAACAAACGGAGGATGGACAGACCCTCGGCATAAGGAGCTTCGCCCCTAAAAGCTCTGAAAAATATGATGAATAACATGTCATAAAAGAAGCATTGGAATCGGCGGCTGGCACAATGCAACACTTCTGCCGCCTTCATGTAGAAAGCTCGGCATTACTTTTTTTTCTTTTGTTAGCTCATGGCTCTTAGCGAAGCTTATCGCTTCATCAAAGCGATACAAAGTAGCGCATTTCACAAGGTCCTAGCTCAGGCCAACTGCCTGTGTCGCAAAACGTTCTCGCGCAATAAGACACTGCGCATAAAGCAAGGGGGTTATATATACGTCCTGCAGAAAACCCAAATGGGTGACACGGCCATGTAGAAGGAGCGTCGAAGTTTCTTGCCTGTAGGAAGGAGACAAGATAACGACAGCCATATGAAACGCCACAAAGGAAGGTGCATATTATATTTCCTACCGCTTTCCATTTTCTTTCTGTATTCGTTTCGCTTCGCGAAGTACCCGCTGCAAAGCTCCGAGACAAAGTGTTCCAAGACCGAACGCAACAAGACCATCGTTAGCCTTACGCGCCGAGAGCCTCGGCTCGTTTAACTCTTCGGGCCTCTATCTCTCTCTCGTTTATTTCTTTCTTGTTTTCTCATTGTCCCCGTCTACCAAACACAGGCACTCGTTCGCGCTCTTGCGTTATGCCACCGAGTTTGATGGCCCGCCTTATCTTTCTTTTATCTTTCTCCCTTTATTTCTCCTTTTATATCTCGTTTTATTTTATTTCGGTGCTCGCACTTAGAGGGTGTCAGAGTTGGCGAAGTAAGGGGGGTGGGGAATTGAGGGAAGGGGGATTCCCTCTCTTTCTTTTATATCGTTCTGCGTTTAAAAGGGCTGCCGAACGAAGAGTGGGCGAAACACAGCGAGGAGAGCTGAGAGGGGTGAGGGGGCAGGAAAGGGGGAGGGAGGACTGGGATCTCAAGGGTGACGCAGATTTTTGAACGGCGAGGAGAAATCATGTACCCCTCATTAAACCGTCGAGACGCCGCCTGGGTTGGGAGCGAAAATAAAAATGGAGGCGGCATCGTGCGACGCCACAGACGCTCCCAAGGAGAGCCCAGAGAAATAAAAGAACAAACTAAGAAGCGTGTTCGCGATGGCCGGCAGTGTGAAGCTGTGCAGAGCCTCGTTTTTCTTTACGGCCAAGGGTCGTTTCTCCGAAGCGTCGTCCACGCTCTGTGTTGTTCGGGACGCAGAAACGACGAGGAGGCGAAGAGTATGGCGTCCTTTTGTTTGACAGCTCCGCCGAGAAGAGTTGCGCCATGCCGTCTCTCTTTCCAACGAGAGGCTTCGTTTTCTTAGCGCGCCCCCTTTACTTCCCAACGATACGCTTCTTCAGTTCCTTATTTTCCCTGCTCTTTCGTTTTGTTCTTTCTTTTTTCGCGTTCTTAGGGGGTTCGATATCTACACCACAGTTCAAGAAGTGAAACGCCTATGCTAGCTGGCATCCGCCCCAATTGGTGGTCCCAGCAGCTCTTTCCGGTCCCGTTGTTTCAGCCCTTATTTCTTTTCCAAAATTTCTTTCGTTCACTGCTTGTTTGTAACATGTCTGTTGCGCGCTCATTATCGACGCCGTTCTCCATTTCGCAGATTCTGTGCAATAGAGCAAATATACTACGAACTTGGAGAAAAGCCATGTATCCATGACAGTAAGTAGGACGACGCTTCAACACGACTGAAAAATCATCTCCTTAAGTGTGCGCTTAATAGGATAACGGGAAAACGAGATGGGCGTTAACGGGACATAGTCCGATGGCAGTAACGTTCACCTAAACAAAAACTGGCAACGGAGAAGTAGTTGTAGTGCCGCCTGGCGTTTCAACGTATTCTTCATTTTTTTTTGGAACAGGCGAAGCCGAGTTTTCGGTTGACTGCACTGAATTAGTGGCGGGGAGTACCGAGGCGAACGGATCGGTAGCCATTTATTCTATGGGCGGGAGTGACACGTCGCGTCTTTGCCGCGGGCTACTCAGTTCGAATCTCTCTCTTGGCCTCAATTCGTCACAAATTTTTCGGGACAGCCTTCGACTCGAAGGAAGAAAAACGAGAAGAAGGAATAAAAAAGTGGCGTGACGCCAAGTGTTTTAAGCCATGATACTCAAGCGAGAGTTACTTTCACACCAATCATTTATCGCGTGGCGCAAGCCTTCGTATATAGTGTGCTCTTTGGCTCAGTTCATTCAGAGTGACGTCGTCTTTTTCGTTCCCTCCTCTTTTTTTTTTAAACATATCGTATCACAGTAGCTTCGTTCTGATTACCAAGGAGGAATTCTAATGGGACGCTACTCAAATGAACATTATGACAAGCTTGACCAGTACATTACAGTTTGTAAATATCGAAAAGCTCAACTTTACCAAGGGCGAGGACTTGAGGAGGAGGAAATGGAAATGAACGAAAGGCAAGAAGGTGAACCAGGCGCTCGTCCGGTTTGCTGCCCTACACTGTGTGAAAGGGGTTATGGGAATTAAAAGATAGAAAGTGGTGAGGATACCAAAAACGCGCGCGAGGTTTAGCAACACTGCTGTGTTCCATGCACGTCGAAAAAAAGATTGCCTCGTATATTGAGTCTGAGAGCATTAGATGCAGCACACAGGAGGAGCAGTGTAGGTGGCGAATCCATAATTACGTCCACACACTAATTATTCGTGGCATGAATTTTACGTCGTCTAGTTGGTATTAGTCCAATAACTTATTATCTATGATTTCGGTATTCTTATTCCTTTTTTAACAACACAGTAGCGTTAGACGTGTTGGCACAATGTATAAAGTCAATTACCTCGTCTTGCTTCTTCGCTTGCTTGTTGCGGTATAAGCACATGAAACCTGCATCTTCAGTGAGTTCTTCATTGTTCAGTACGTCACAAATGGTGCTCCTTTAGTCTTTCTCTTCTTCTCATAGGTAAGATATGCTACATGGCGATTCTTGTTGGAACAGACGTTGGTTTTGTGTGCGTGTTACAGGTGTTTACGCAAGCCTACAATGGGAGAGCCAGAAAAGGTCAGGCATATCGGTAGACTGAAGAGAGAAATATGAAGAAAAAAAGCGACTGTAAGAAAGTTAACTAGAACAAATATCCAGTTTGCTTCAGCACACAGGGACGTTGGGGAAGAGACCAAAACATTATAATGAAAGAGAAAGGTTAAAAGGTAGAGCATGCGCACGGTTGCTGCTGTTCACTAGACCAAGCGATGCTTTTTTTTTGTCTTAGAAACTGCAATAAAATATTTGTCGCCCTCTACTGCCGTTGCTTATATATTCGGAACCAATAGAATAAACTCTGAAAGCACACGAAAAAGCAAAGTAAGTGTTCGCAGGACGACATTGTTAGAGCAAGATAAATCCATGCAGTTGCCCATGACGTAGAAGCTGCAGGAAGTGCGGAGCAGTGATTCGCCTGCCATTCGGCCACGCTGGCGTTCCGAACGTGCAGTCTGCTTGGCGTCCATGGCGAGAAAGGAAACCTTCATTTGGTGATGTAGTAGCGTCCTCTCCCATCCTCCTTTCCTCACTTTCACTTCTCTTTCGCACCCCATTGCTGTACTTCACAATACACGGCTATGCTATCCATTACCCTCCCCTCCTCCTCACCCTCACATCTCTTTTCCACTCCCTTGCTATAGTATACACTACACACGGCTATCCTATGCTTTACAATCCCCGTCCTCCTTACCCTCCTCCTCACCGTCACTACCCTTTCCCGCCCCTCGCTATTCTATGCTACACATGGCTATGCTATGCTTTACCCTCTCCCCTCTTCATTTCTCTTCTTCTCACCCTCACTTCCCCTTCGCGCCACCTTGCTACACTGTACTACACATGGCTATGCTATGCAGCTCTATGCTATACATGGTTTTGCCTGCGGGACGCCAAGCTACGACATGAGATGACAGCAGACAGATGACAGGAGACGTGAGACAACATCCCGGGCCTCTAATGTGCTCCGCACTTAAAGGGACACAATTATTACGCACTCATGTCTTTACCGTAAACACGAGGGCATTGCACGGTCAATACGTATACTTTCTAAGAAGCTCGTCACTCGACGACGCCACCGAGGTTGAGGCTAGACGGGTGGATTCGAATGCGTGCGCTAGTGAGATTTCGCGTGTCGTTCGAAAGCAAAGGAGCGCTGTTCCTGCAAAAAACATAGACGTTCGGCGGTTGCTTCTCGCCCCCGCATCACGGTTCGTGGGTTACACCGTGACTTCGAAAGGTCGCGGCGCACTAAGGAAGCAAAAGCGGGGCATAGCGAGCGCTGCTATAGACGTCGTTTTATCATCCCTGAAAGGTGCCGAGTGCTTCCCAGGTTAGCCTCCCGCGTTTCTGACACTGATGGATCGCTCGCGCCAAATTTCCGCGGCGGCGCCGAAGTGCATGCGATGCTGCCGCGGAGGAGCTATTGCACTTGGCAGGCTTCAACATCCTTAGCCGCGAGAGAGCTTGGCACGCGATATATCGCAATGTCTAGCAGAAGCCTGAATTTTGAGAGTGTTTGGGTTGGAATCCTTTTCATAAAAAAAAGATGTTCGACACCGCGCCCGCCACTGCCACGATCAGCTTCTAATCCCTTCTTTTTTCCCTTGATGTTGTCACGTCTTAGACGATAAGAAAATATTGCGATACCACGGTGATGCCGCTTGAAAGGAAGGCACGCATCTATCATCTTCTACAAGTGAAGATTCGCTAAATTTAAATTAAAGAGCCAGAAATTTTGACATTTGTCCTACATGTCCGTCTTCTGCTGTACATGGGTTATTGAGGAAGACATTGCGGTAGAAAATTCCTTCGCTGCTGCGTGTCTTCGTCAAAGAATTTTATTATGACAATGACTCGTATTTGTTCCTACTTGTTTCTTATTGTGATTTACCTTGCCAATATCCTCACGTAAGGCTTCTAAAGAAATTGAAAGAAATGAGGATGTCGCGACACAGCGCAGTTCAGTAAACATCCAACTGTTATTTCCCAACCGGTCGTTGGCACTTCTCTCGCGTAAGCGCGTGTTTCGGCGCGCCGAGCACACGTTGTGTTAACAGAACTGACGTTACTGTCGAACTGGAACGAGATAAGCAGTAGCGCACACTTAATAAACCTAATGCACGAAGCAAACTCAATCACCATGCGCTCTCCTAACTCTCTATTGCATGGCGTCCCATATTTGGCACATATCGATTAACATTTCTTATTGCGGGCGTAAGAGACCCAGTTGAGAATGTGACGCAGGCAGAATAATTCCCATAGTTATATATATACCTATATATGCACATAATATAACAAAAGTGCTGACATCCCCTGTGCAGTATGAAAAACAGACGTGAAATAGATTTCACAGTGCACGTGCAAGTCCGGCACGCGAACAAAAGCGATTTCTTTTTTTTTTCTCGCAACCATTATTGCGCTGCAGAAACAGGAAAAAGATATTTTGGCACATCTCGTGGCCTGAAAAATTCATGGTCGTTATTACTTTTCACAATTCCTTTGCCCACTGCTGTGTATTGCCGGGAGTCGGTATGTGTCATATTTGGCACAGTATGCATTTCAGCGCGGAAATGCACAATATGCTTTCACCTATGTTGTGCTGCACAATACAAATACAAACAAAGCATAGCCTCTGAGATCATGCAGCACAGCTCTGTTTGTGCAGCCTTTAGGTCCTGGTAGGAGCTGTTGGGATGCTTCCCGAAATTCTGAGGTGCCAGCAACAGTACCTAGTAACTTTTTTTTTACATTATTAGCGTGGGTACATAAAAAAAAATGTCTGCGGTGTGACCAATGCGTCAATATTTAGCTTTTTTGACTTCCTCAGAAACTGACGCTCTTGACTGCAAGTCAGTGGTTGGCTATTCGGGCAGGAAAGTATAGCAAGGCGGCACCATGAGAACAGGCAAACGTGTAAGCGGCCATCTTGCACATAGAAGTCGGCAGTCAGATGCAGTAAGTGAAGCGTTCAGTTATGCCTGAACACAGAAAACAATTGCTTTCCTTTACTCCACACATAACGTAAAGAAGACCACAAACAGTGGGATGTTTTTCAACCATGACAACAATATCGTTCACCCATCTGCGTGGTGTGCCATATTTGGCACACACCGGTAAATTCATTGCTACAGTCACCATGAATCTGAAAATTTTTTGCAGATGTTCTTGTTCGCCTAATATATGATAATAGTTGAGAAAATAATTTTTTAGATAATTATTTCATAATTTGTTCAATTGAGGGCTAATGTCGAGGAGGAATCGCCTGGACGAAACGGTCTCTCCAAACAAGGGCTGCGTCTGCCGCTGTTTAACCGCTTCATGATGGTCTTACAACCAACGCAATTGTAGCGCAGGCGCATCTTCTTGTACATTTCTAGAGCTGTTTTCCAAAATGACATATTGTAACGCGGCGCCGGAAGAGCGCGAAAGAGAACGAAGAAGTAGAATGGGCGCGAGGGATTTGGTGATCGGCATCATCTGACCGTTTCTTGTCTTTTGCCTGCCGCTTCATTGAGCTAATTGTAAATAAACCCATATCATCCGTAACAGTTTTGGTGGAGGTGCGGGGTAACCGACGCCCTGGACAACGCTGTCGCAGACGACCTTCGAAGAAGCCGACGCCTAGCCGGACTACCTCCGGAACACACAGACATGACCGACGCCCGCGAAGGCACGTCGGCCGGCAACGCCACCGAGCAAAGCAACGACCGACCAAGACAACCTAGCTACTGGGCACCTGAGCCACGCATATTCTCAGGTAGGACCGATGAAGACGTGGACGATTGGTTAAAGCACTACGAAAGAGTGAGCCGCTATCACGAGTGGAGTACGTCGGCGAAACTCGTGAACATGGCATTCTTTCTGGCCGAGACCGCCCTGCTTTGGTTCGAGAACCATGAGCACGTGCTGACCACTTGACCGAAGAATGGGCCGGTGTACGGACGCTTCATCGCATCCGACAGCGGTTCTACTGGCCTCGGCTGTGGAAGACGACGAAGCACTACGTCGCCAGTTGTGATGTATGCCAACGCCACAAGCAACCGACTGCTCTTCCTGCAGGTACACTGCAACAAGTTACGCCACCGACTTCGCCTTTCGAAAAAGTCGGCATAGATTTGCTCGGCCCTTTCCCCAAGTCTTCCACCGGACGCCGCCGGATTATCGTCTGCGTGGATTATCTAACACGTTACACCGAGACGATGGCACTTGCTTCAGACTGATGTGTCCTGGTTCCTACTGCATTCGATTATCCTCCGTCACGGAGCTCCCCGTGTGGTAATAAGTGATCGTGGCCGACAGTTCACCGCTGACGTTGTCGAAGAACTACAACGGCTCTGTGGGTGCCACTATCGGCATTTCACGCCTTACCACCCGCAAACCAACGGGCTGACTGAGCGCACCAATCGTACCATCATTAACATGCTTTCAATGTATGTCTCAGCGGACCATAAGAACTAGGATGCCGTACTACCTTTCATAACGTATGCCTTTAACACCGCCAAACACGAAGCAACAGGTTATACACCTTTCTTTCTGCTCTACGCTCGCCATACTCAAAGTTTCCTCGACACCGTGCTTCTTTTCTCGACTAACGAAAACGCAAGTGTCGCGCAGACCTTGTGTCGCGCTGAAGAAGCACGTCGACTGGCCCGGCTCAGAACTCTCTCGTCCCATTCCCGTGCTAAGGCCCGTTACGACGCAAGACATTTGCCAGTCACCTTTGAAACAGGTGATCTCGTGTGGCTGTGGACACCAGTAAGAAAGCAGGGACTTTGCCAAAAGCTTCTTTTTAAGTACACCGGCCCATTCGTCGTCGTCAAAGGTTTGAGCGACGTCACCTACGTCATCGCAAAAGTGACAGCTGGCAACCGCCGTTCACGCAAGACGCAACTTGTGCATGTTGCACGACTGAAGCCCTGCACTCAGCGAGCCCTTTGACTTGCTCGGGGAGCTTCGTCTGGCCCCGAGGAAAATGTAACGCGGCGCTGGAAGAGCGCGAAAGAGAACGAAGAAGTAGAATGGGCGCGAGGGATTTGGTGATCGGCATCATCTCACCGTCCCTTGTCTTTTGCCTGCCGCTTCATTGAGCTCATTGTAAATAAACCCATATCATCCGTAACGGTTTGATCAAAGTGTGCCGTCATTCATTGCGCACACACATGCGAGGAGATTCATTATATTCAACGCGCAATTCGGCACAAGTCTTTAATTACTGCAAGTCAGTTCTGCAGAAACCCGCAAGGGGGCTGAAGGGTTGTGAGAAGGAAAACTGACAACCACCCATTTGCAGCACGAAGCCACGGGGAAATCCGTGCGGATTTCTGAGGAAGAAAGCATCTTAGTTGAAGAAAAATTCGCTCTGGTTCGGGGTTCGAGCCCGGGACCAACGTCTTTCCAGAGCGCTCGCTTTACACTTCCGCCACCCTGCGGGTTTCTGCAGAACTTTTTCGCAATATTCTGTGTCCACGGGCTTCGAGTTGTCAATCAATTCGCCCTCGCAATGCTAATTGCTAGCTTCCTGGGTTTGCTGAATTGGTAGAGCGACCGCCCTGGAAAGGCGTTGGTCTCGGACTTGAATCCAGGACAAGAGCGAGTTTTCATTCAACTAAGAAGCTTTCGCTCTGAGAAATTCGTATGAATTTCCTTGTGGCTTCTTGCTACGAACCGTTGGTTGTCAGCTTTCCCTTTCGCAAGTCCTTAATTAGCTCAGGCCTATTTTGTCACGAAGAGACGCAACGAGAGCTCGCAACATTTTCCCAAAACTCCATTACCTTGCCATGCCGCGGTTTCTTTCACTTATTTTACTCACGAGCAGTTCATTAAGCTTTCAAGAGCCGCCGGCATATATAAATCACCTAACCGCGGCAATAGTAACACGGTTCTGTTATCCGCGAGTGTTGTTGTGGATGTTAAATGAGAACAGATGCGTGCTAGTTGCCTTGCTAAGAAATGTGAGGGTGCATGTTGGCGAGCGGAAGGCCAGGGGATTTCGTTGTTGCAATTTTCGCTCCAACATTTCGTTTACCATCAACGCACATATGCGCACTTAGAAGTCGGTAGTACTCGTCGTAAATTATTCTGCCTAGTTTAGTTTCTTGTTGCTCGTACTAAGAGTTCGCAGATAACTCACACTAAGGCAGGCGTCGCCAGTGTTCTTACAATCCTCGTTACTCCCGATCAACGCAGAGTGAATCGTGAGGACAGATAAAATTAAAACGATAAAAACGATTCGTTGAGTAAAGCATAGTGTCTGGCGGGCTTCCTTCAATTGCCAGACGGCACGCTATCTCATCACGGACTTAGGAAAGCACGAAACGAGATGCAGCGAGAGCCAGTTAGCGGGCGGCGATGTCCCTCGAAGGAGATCGCTCCAAATGAGCTTCCTTCGATTGCCTTCGCTCGCAGCGGGTCCGTAATTATTATATTCGGAGATCTGCTGATTGCCGGTGAGAAGACAGGTTCGCCTTGTTTCTTAATGACTCCCCTCGTTCTCTGCGGTGTCTGCTCCCGCTTGTTAGCGAAACGGATACACAGGACCGTTCCTAATTTCGGGAGGATCGCTTACACGGCAATCTATCTTTGCCACGGCGGCGGCGGTCGGTCGCGTAACAATTCCAGGCTTGCCTCGCGATGCCCGTTTGGTTGGTGCTTTATCACCGGATAGCTCGGTCTGACGCGAGAACCTTCGTGCCTTCTCGGTATGGAGTCGCTCGCAAAACGCGCCCACCTTCCTTCTTCGGCGTGTTTCAGCTTATACACGCAGTGCGGTTGAGCCTGGCTGTAAGTGAGTGTTCAGTCTGTTCATTCTTCTTCGTACCCTTCCTCTTTTGCATGACACTCGATCTTCGTGTCCCTGTCTTGTTCGCTGAGCATTAACGCGGCGAGAGCAACTGTTTGGACGTGGCTTAGTGTAGGAAATTGAATTATCATGCTCTTGCGTCGGGTAAGATGACTCCGTTTGACGACGTCGTCAGAGTGAACTAGTTTGGGTGGCGAGAGGGTCTTTCTTCTCGAGTCTTTGAAAGCGTTTATATCGTTTTCAGGTTGTCTGACAACAGTAAGCGTCATTAATCTTCAATACGCTTCTATTATTTAGCTATCTATCGTCGTTACTGTACAGTCAGCAAGGCTATATCACTCGATGCTCTTCCCGTACCATCCGTGACCTGTGAGTATACTGAAAGCGCCACGTTAAAGAAACGTAATGCAAGGAAGATAGATGATCGTCATCGTTGGAAAAGGAGATAAGCTTTAAAGGGTGAATTTTTTTAGAACGCATACACGCGATAACTACTGTTGTTTTTTTTTTTTTTCGTAAGATGGTAAGACATGCGGAATCTTGAGTCCGAGTCAGAAAGAAGCATGAAAAAGCAAACGAAGGGCATAAAGTTGCCATCACATGAATGGCGCACTTGTTGCAGGTCACAACCATAAAAAGGCAACTGGCAAAGAACCCGTAGAGTATAACGTGAATTACTTGTGGCATTTAACTTTAGCGCCGAAGCGGCAAGCTAAGGTTATATGAAGGTAGACGGCAACACAGCTTACCAGCGATAGGCGCCGATAAACCGACATCCCCATCACGTACACGTTGTTCACTGCCAACCGTGCCACAGCTACCTCCACATTCATGAGTTTTATGTATACATGTCCAATACCTAACACAATGGCGATTAGTGTTCTAAACTAACAGACAAAACCACGACAAGGCGATCTTTGCTTATTGAGTTTCAGACGGCCTACAGGCATAATTCCCGTGAAAACGTGCCCTGTTGACAGCATCGTTAGACATGAAAACCCTGGAAATGTTAACCGCCGCAGTCGAGACCGTGTTATTGCACGGCGCTACTGTGCTTGGCTGCAAACTAGCATGGCATATACGCTTTATCAGCAAGAACTTCCCTTCGCACGCGCGTAGCTTACATTTTATTCTTGTGGCCTGCTCTCCTTCTTCCATATATATACGCAGATTCATGTTTCGTGTAGTTTTATTTTGTCAGTGGCCCGCGGTCTTCCTCGCGTATACACGTGGCATCAGGAATTAAGCGCTAAGCCAAAGGGTAGATATATAATGTAATAAAGACAGGCTCGGGGCCCGCTCGGAAAATATTGCTGCTCGAGAGCACGAGGCCTGGCGATATGCCGCCGATTTGCATGCACCGTGAAATTAGCCAGGAGGCTCCCATTAACGTGATGCGAGTATCTCTTTCTTGTCAAACGCTGCGCTTGGCGATTCCCCGTGGTATAGTAGCGCCGGGGGGAGGTCCGAAATAACTAATAAATAACTCATTTGCATAAATAATTGAGCTCCCCCCGCTGTACGTGGCCACGTTGCATGGCCCGGCAACGTAATAGTTGTGCGCAGAAAGATTGTACTTGATTGTGTGCAGCCGGCTACAAGAGCATTGAAAAAGCGAGGGCAAGCGAAGCTAAAGAAAAGAAACAGAGGAAGATAAGAAAGATAGAAACAAGAAAGGAAGCCAGCCATTCTCCGTTTCTTGCAGCTGCCGCTGTCTTTTACATCTACTGCACGTCCCAACGAAACAAACGAAACATTCATGATGGAACGACAGGAGCAAGAGATAGCGATGGAATAAATGAAAACGCAAAGAAAGAACGATGCACGGATACGCATTTGTACCAAATTAGGCCTGGCGCGGCCCGCACTGACGAAAAGGGCAGAACAGAACCACACGATAGAGTACTCCACCTTGCTTGTTTGAAAAACCAAATTTGCACGGTACAATGCGCATCTAACAGGCTGAGTGCCTCGCTTATTTTTATTGCTCAGCTAGGTGGACTGACGTTGGTTCTCTCTACAGTCTCTCTCTTTCCTGCTCGGACTCTTACGCCGGCTTTTCTTTGATTTGGGCGCCATACAGAGACTTCGTTTGCGCGGTTACCTAGCTTACGTTTTTATTTTGTTCGAGGGAGTAAGTGAATTTTATTAGGAGAAACGAGTGCCGGCTGCGGCCCGTCTGGTCCACATTGCGAGGCAAGCAGCGCGGATGTACGCAGGAATGCGTCCCAAACGAACACGGGCAAACCGACTGCAGGCTTCCAGGCCTCTCGGAAGACGTGGGCACTCAAGAGGCGCAACCGCGCTGTTCTGTCCATTACTTTGCGTGACTGCTAGTTTCTCTCGGTCAGCTTTAACGGCATACGCAGCCGAGGCCAGTTTTTCTCTCTACGCGTGTTGTAATTTAATTGTCTCCAGCCCGCCTCAAAAGTTCGTACTTAACGGTTGGTTTGGCAGAGCACTTGTTGCGAAATAAACACGCAGATCTAAAAGTGAAAATGTATATATATTTCTTGTGATGCGGGAATTGTATAAAGGAAAGTTAAAAAGAATATTGGTGGTCGTACTTGATCGTACAGCTAAACATAAAGCGTATATTTTCCCGTTGGATCATCTATTCTTTAATCCTAATTTTTGGTCAGTTGGACGGAGTATCATACTACTCTGTAATTTTTGCAACATGAATTGCAGATTGTTATTACACGATGTAGAAATAATAAATTATTAGATTACACAAATGACCACTAGAGTGTCCGGACATTTTAAAACAAATTAACGAGTTGTGTAATCTAACCATGATGCGCACCTTATTTGAGCTCTAGTTAAAGTCGTCATTATCTGCTCATTTATTTCGGATATTTTAGGTTAAAACGAATATCGGTTCTGTTATTTAAAAGCCTTGAAAAAGACTTTCCGTGTATACTTTATTTTGTGGGGAGATGCAAACATTTTCATCTTTTCTAAATCAATAAATTTCAAGATGTACCGTATTTGCCCAATTATAACGTGCATTTCCCCCCTTCTAAATGTAGCCTTCAAATTTGTGGGTGCATTACAATCGGGGTTGTGTTAGAATCGTGCAAATACGTCATTACCACAAAAGTATTGCATTGCGGGTTTCTTCTATAGGCCTTCTAAATGTAATATATCTTCTGCACTCAGTATACATTGTAACACGTCATGATCTGTTTACTCACGTAGATATTAAATAGAAAGTTGTTAACTGAGCTGTTGTCAGCAGCCGTGAACATGTCACATGCAGGGTTTACTGTTCATTTCTACTGAATTCACCACCGGTCGCCTTTTGAGAGACCCGTTGCCCAACGCAGTAATGTATATTACGCATATTGCTGGTATTCAGCCATATTTTAACACGAAAGTGTTTTCTTTCTTATCATATTTTACTTCCCTTAGCCCTTTCCGCAGCACAGGGTACCCAGCCGGTCTGAGAACTGGCTAATCTTCATATCTTTCCATTTCTCTTTTCCTCCTCCTCCTCCTCCTCCCCCTCCTCCTCCCCCTCCTCCTCCTCCTCCTCCTTTATGTCGGGGTCCACCAAGACTTCACTGACGTATTTCCGTCACGGATATGACGTTGGTAAAATGTACACTAACGGATGATGAAGAAAAACTATAAGAAAAAGTTTCATTTACGCGAATCACCTGGGAATCAAACCCACGACCTCTCGGTCCGCGACGATACATGCTGGGCACTCTATCCACCAGTGTTGCGGAGTTGTCACTGCGGAATTGGAATGACTCCGGAATCATTCCACATTTTCGCGACACCGGAATGAAATGGGTATGGAATGGGGACAACGCTTGGAGGAATGGAATGGGAATGGAATTAAGCGCCTTTTGCACGGAATGGAATGGGAATGAAATTACGTCTTTTTCCGAAAATAGAGCACGTTTCGTCTACGCGCTGTTTTTCAAACTTCAAACATTAATAAGTCAGAGCCTCGAATTTAACAATTTAACAACGAGACATTGTACAACTGCGCACAGGCGAACACAGAAAGTTCTCCTCTCCACATTCATGTTTGCGAGGCGCACTTGACAAGCGTGAGTGCTGACGAGCAGTGCGGCCCAGTGTTTCGTATTCGATGCAAAAGCACAAGGTGCCCGAGCGGTGCACTGTTCCAGCTAATACCAGCAGATCTAGAGGGTTTTATTTCCCATTAACCAAATCTTAGTTTTCTCTATTTCACGACCGCTCCAGAGGCGTGGCAAAACTGCTTGGCCTTCTTGAACACTACTTGTGTCCGCATAAAAATGCGCTATATGGTCATTTTAGCATTAACACATTTAAGCTTAAACAATATTAAAACACCATTCATTCAAACATGCTGACCATGCAAATACTATAGATAGTGGGAGAACTGCCCCAATGGGAATTAGTAGGGTGGTTGTACTGCACGACATATGTCACCAAGCTACTATTGCTCGACCTTGGTAACGTGTTTTGCGTACTTTTGCAGCTGTTAATGCATCTGATGACATCAGCTTTATGGAGCGTTCATTCTTAACTCGCTAAAACTATCAAGATGCCTTTCCTACGTTGAGGAATTACAGAAATGGAATTAAACTGCCCGGCCATTCCCGGAGTGGGAATGGGCCAAGTTTTTTTATTCCCAGGAAATGAAAGGAATGGAATTGCGACAAGTTCTAATTCCCCGGAATGGAACTGGAATGAAATGGAGGCGCCCATTCCGCAACTGCGCCATCAACGCACATGTGGAAGGCTGCACAAACGAACCTTATATCTCTCACTCATTCTTTCTCGCGCGGAGCTCTTGGTTTACGAGGCGGCGTCGCCGTCTGTGAGCGGTAAAGTGAAGCACTGCGTCATGACACTAACGAGCGTCGATAGGGAGCGATTCGGTGAAGACCTCCGTGGTGAAGACACAGTTCGGGCGCCTCGATGCCAGCGAAGGAACGCTGGCCGCGCTGGCATCGAGAATGCGCGCTAGACGTTAAGTTACGTGCTTTGCCCTTTGCTTCGTGTTATCGTGCGGCGGCTCGTTCTTAGAGTACTGCAACTTCCACATGCACCAACGGAGTTTCT
The DNA here is from genome assembly GCF_013339695.2 of Rhipicephalus sanguineus. NCBI lineage: Eukaryota > Metazoa > Arthropoda > Arachnida > Ixodida > Ixodidae > Rhipicephalus > Rhipicephalus sanguineus. Next base: position 38,643,011 of record NC_051177.1, read on the forward strand.
TCGCCGCCTACTGCGTCGAGTACAATAGCACCGACTAATAGAACTGCAGCAATTAGCGCCGAAGAAAGGCAACGACATCCACGGGCACATATAGAGCCTTGCTGTAGCGAGACACACGCCAGCGGAACGCCTGCGCTCGTTCACGGCTCAAGCTACGAACCTCTGCGTCTCCGAAGTGCACTGTGGTAGTGTATGCATCAACACAGTCACAGGTTACTCTATTACTGGGGAGCACGCGCCTTGCCGTTTCTCTCCTCAATTGACGACGCTTTGAAGGGGTGCATATCGAGTACCACTGTTTATGTGCTTGATCTTTGCGCGGGATTCACCATATGCTATATCCAAGCATATGTTATCAGTTTCAGCTACCACAAGGGTCAAATCATGATAATGGGCGTTAATCGTCGGGATGGAGATGCGACACTAGGCGTCAACGTGGGTGCATCCACCTCGAACGGTGCTATAGCTGTCAAACACCAATATACCTTATACAAGCTCTCATATTTCAATGCACAATAAACAATCAACAGCTTCTGTGAAGATACGTTTCACTTTTGTGTTATACCGATTCCCACGACGAATGGATCAGCCATGCATGTTTTTTTCTTTATCAATGGCAGTTTTGCACTGCCACCATGATGCCTTGTGATAGAAGACTAGATTGTCGTTGTGGCAACCTTTCATTTCCGGCGCGTTAGCCCGACCTCGCTTGTGCGGCTTCCTTGGGTGGCTCCTGCTGTGCTGTCGGCATGTTCATCATTCCTGCAAGCGAGAATGCGGCGAATAAATATTCATCGACTGTCATTTATATGCTCACACAGCGTACACAGCACGTCTCCATGATGCCATGGTCTTGTACAATCATCATCACAACAACAACACAACAACCACAAATGAACAATAATACAGCCACGACGTCCATCGCGTTGTAATTGAGCCGAATGTAGACTAACTTCCGTGCAATGACGGTGCCTAGAGTGTACCCTGTACACTATAACACTAATGCACTTATAATTATAGGTCACAATATACCTTTTAGTTTAAATGACGGCTAAGAATGCATATTTTTGTGATTTCATGTTAGGAATAATGGCAACGCATATTATAAAATTTCCATTTGCAACATGAATTTACATTGAGCCCGAGATATCACGTACGTGCTGTAACTAGATGCTGCAGTCACCTAAAGTTTATAGTAATATGTTCAGGATGTAATGCACCTTAAACTGGCATCGGCTACTCCATTTCACAGAGTAGTCCACAGATGTGAAAATAGAAATCATAAGACTGCTGTTAACCAACTCATATGCATAAGTAAAACACCTAGTCTTAACGTGAAGTCACATTAAGAAAAACTAGGAAAGAGTGCACAAAAAAAAACCCACAGATGCTCGAGATATAATCGCATAACCGCGCTAAAGCTGGGACATTTAAGAAAAAAATGGCATAAGTTAGTATGAAGGTACTACATGAAGCGGAGCACAGAATACGACAAATTCATGTCAAATGAATCATTTCCTGCAAACTTTACTTCAGTTATTAAACCAACTTGTAACCTTCAGGAAAATAAGCGAGGTACACCGGTTACCACGTAAGTGGAGAAATTTGCACCTTGATCAAGATGCAATGTTTACAAAGCGTGTTCAAACGCTATGGTACCAAGTATCATATATTAATAAAATACAGAAGTGCCAAATCTCACAAGAGTACCTTGGATTAAAGTTGTGCTCTAATAGATTCTAGCACGCAGTCGATGCGCAGTAGTGGTTTAGTTTTTCGCAAAGTATTGCAAAAGATGCATGTAACACGAATGCCACCCAAGATTTAGAACACCAACTCGACTGTGTTCGTAAGCTCAATTTCCGAGCTTCGAAGCAAACGCTTTCCCGTACAAGCAATGTTTACCACTCTGAACGCAGTAATTCAACTGCGTGTTTTATAGCACACCCTAATGCTGATGGTATCATTGTGCACCAGCTTCTATGAGGTGCTGATTGCGAATGAGGTGGTGTTCACCTTAAATGTGGACGACTCTGTACATACATCAACGTTTTAAAATCATTTGGCATTATTCATTCACCAGTTCTTTCGTGGCTTCCTTTTTTCCCCAAATTGTACACTCGTTTCAAATAATGGTAAGCTAATGGCGATCTTATATTGTATGCCATGCTTGAGAAATATCAAAAGCACAACTTGAAGCTTACCCATAAACTGTCGTGGAACTTGCATGAACTCCACTAGAAGACACAGATGACACGTCAGAGATGAGTGAAATCGTTCGCTATTCAATGAAGCGACGTACGTGTAGCAGGACAAGGAGAACAAGATCAAATTTTGCATAATGTTGTGAACCGGCCATGCTCTTCGTTCACACCTATAATGCTTCGATTATTCAACGGAGTATTACATAAAATATAAACACAGTTGTCTTACAACAGCATCATGCGAAGACACTCGGAAAACACAAAGTTGTTTGTTTCCTCACCTTTCCCATTTCATAACTCCTCTCTCGTTATTTCGGCGGCTGTTTGTTTAAAAAACAATCGTGCGACAAGTAATCTAGGCCAGTTATCATTAAAATGCTCTCAAGCATTTTTGCTGCTGCTACCACTAGCGAATGTTACAAAATAAATCTCAGTAGTTGCGTGCACTATGGTATTCTTCTGAAGAGAAAGGAATAAAGAGGAAACCTTGTCCACTCTATATTTATATCACGATTCCTTGATACCCGGGGAACGCTTGGGCGAGTTTCTATGTATCTCCGCACAGGAACCAGCAAAGCAAATGAGGTAATTAGGCGCTTAAAGTGCGCCATTATGCAGGTTCACGTCTTAATAAGACCATCGTGGGGCCCGTCCGTTCCGCTCACTGATCGCGGAATTCGCTGGCAGGTTGATTAGACTCTGTACGCAGCGTTTATCCGAAGTTAACTCAGTTTGCAACGCCCGGGCAATATTGAAGTTTACTACGAACGTCTGTATTCATTTTCCTATATTTTGTTTCTTTCCTACGCACAATACTTAGAAGTCTTTTTTTCCTAGGATAACTGAGGTGTCGCAACAGAAATATCAGGAAAGATTATGTTGATAGAGAGAGTACAGAGAACCTTCTTGTGGAGTTAATAGCTAATATGAAGAAAAAATTATGAGCGTGCTACCACAGTCCGTAGAATCCTTAAATTGGCGTTTAATTGATAGAATGAATAAGAATAGACGAGCTACCTTTATCGGTGGACCAAATAATAATGAAGCGCCTTTCCTGTTTTTCCTTTTCGTAGTCAACTTTTTGTGTCTTTTAGAAGTTGTACCTGATACGCAAGGCGGCAGCCATCGTAAATCACGGCACGTGTCGGCTAATTTGAAATGCCCCCCCCCCCCTCTCTCTCCTGCGACGCGATAGACTTGAATTCATCAAAAACTTGGCGTCTGTACGCTTTGTTCTTTTCTTTTTTTGGGAGGGGGGTGGAGGGGGGGGGGGCTTGGAAGGGAGTGACTAATATTTGAACTTTGTTGTTCGTCTAAAAGGCCACTCGCCATATTTGGACATTACAAACGAGAGACGCATGGCATGTAGATCGCGTGGTGGCGATCATATTTCGGTGAGCACCTCGTGGGGCCCTGAATATTCGATGATGGACATCTAGAATGACGAGCGAATTTCGTGACTTCTAAAAAATGGGTGTGCAATAAATTGTCATGCACTAAAACTTTGTAATATAAACGACTGCCCTCAACTCAATAATTAAAAAGGTAATTAACGAAGCTTTGTTAATTAGTCGTGACAGTGTCATTCCATCTGAGGCAAAGTATGTCCGCCTTGACGTAGCGTTCGTGTGGGAAAACGACAGGAGCCTTAGTCTCATAGGAACCTGTATAGTCCAAAAAAAAATAATGAATCATGACGAGTAGGCGAGGCCCTGGGCATCGTATGGGTGAGTAACCGTACGTTACCCGAGCGTTGCCCCATATAATGTAAATTGAGTGGCATAATGTGACATAAAGAGTCGACGACAAAGCTAGGTCCTAAGGTAGGTAATGCCTACGTTGAAGTCACCGACTAGTATAAAGGGTTTGTGCTTGTAGGTGTTTTATATTGTTCTGTCACAATTATTATTGATGTTCGTCTATTGTAAACCTTTCTTTTTATTCACGTACACGCATATATGTTTCGATTAGAGCAACGGTTTTCTAAATACCGTGACAGCCGACAGTGAGAGTCGACGACAAAGCTAGGTCCTAAGGTCCATAATGTGCACGTTGAAGTCGCCGTCTAGTATAAAGGGTTTGTGCTTGCAGGTGTTTTGTATTGTTTCGTCGCAGTTATGATTGATATATTAGTCTATCGTCTATCGTTAAACCTGATGTTTCGTTTTTAGACGGTGCTGTGCCGTGAGCACGGACAACAACGCACAACGGACAAGCCTCGGCCTTAAGGTACTTCGCTCCTAAAAAAAAAACGGCCTGTATATACGAAGTCAATCTAGCTGGAACCGAACTTATGACATGCAGTACTTACTTGGAATCTTCTGAACTGAAAAGTTGGGAAAAAAATTATTCCTGAGTCGGTTAGTGTGAAGTGGTACCTGATGGCTATTATATTAATTTCGAATATTGAGTATGTCGCTTAAATATACGCATAGAACTGTGAAATTTATTCTACGATATTATCGAAGACGTCTTTAGCTTATGAAGCTCGAAGCAGAGTAAGCCGCTGAGAATTTTTCGACCATTTCCACGATCCCATTGAGATTGCCTGTTAGAGAATATTAATGAAAGCCACACTGAAGGCAATTGAAGACAACGAAGGCAATTTTAGTAATTATGATATTGAAAACTTGGGAGTGTTAGAGCCCCTCGTTAAAACAGTACAAATAACCTCCCCTATGCCTTCCTTGGCTGCATTGTCTGCTGGTTTTCATTAAGGTTGTGTGAAATGAAGAAACGAGCCCTTAAATTATCTTCCTTCTGTGAGAGAATATGTTTTCGTATAATCGAAAGCATATTCGAATAAGTCGAATAAGTTAAATATCATCGAATAAGTTAAAGATTTCTGCATTTACCAGGTTCTACTTTGCGATCTGACGGAATTTTTGTTAGAACGTTTGACAAAGTTTCACATTCAAGTTTGCCGAAACTCTCGAATGTTGCCGAAACTCTCGAACTGTAAGAATCTAGCGCCCAATGAAGCCGCCTTGAGCGGCACAAAGTCGTGGGATTATCGGCAATGAACGGGCCGATCAAGCTGCCCGTTCAGCCCATACACAGGACCGCGACCTGTCGATACCTCTTTCTAGGACAGACGCTGCTCGGAAGCTCCGCCTGCTCGCTCGCCAACGCACCATGTCAAATTGGAATGAGCCACATTTCATGCATGCACGACTACACTCCTTTGCTCCCACGTTAAGCCTTCGACTACCATCAAGACTTCGCCGAGGTGACGCTACCGTTCTGTGTAGATTATGACTGGGCGTCGCGTTTACCCATGCGTATGCGTTCCGCATAGGGATGGCCGACACCACCACCTGTGAACACTGCGGCGACGAAGAAACAATTGGACATGTTCTGTGTGACTGTCCGGAGTATAGCACACAGAGACAATCTCTTTGACATGCTTTCAACAAGTTAGCCGACCAGCCTCTATCAGAAGAAAGACTACTACGCCATCGTCCGGACATAATGTCGCAGAAGAAGGCTTTACAAGCACTACTAGCCTTCCTGCGATCCACTGGCCTGTCAGAGCGCCTCTGAGCGGAACGCTCTCGTGTGTGTATGTGGTTGTGATTGTTTTTTTTCCCTTATTTTCTCTCTCTCGCTTTCAACCCCCTATTCCCCAACCCCAGTGCAGGGTAGCATACTGGATACAAACTTCTGGTTAACCTCCCTGCCTTCCTCTGCTCTTTCTCTCTCTCTCTCTCTCTCGTACCAGCGGCGAGCAATCAGTAATAACTCGTGCACGTTTTTTTTTTAGGCCCAAGTAAAATTATAGTTTAGCACAAATAAAACGTCTGGTGCGCACGCTCAGCGGTATCCCATTTCTAAAGTTCTTAAAGTGTCCTTCGTTTACTATTATATTACCAGATATTACGCAAAATCTGTTCTCTTAAACCTTCGTTTCGGTATTTTGTAGCATAGAGATTCAAAAAAATTAATCATGAAGATAAACAAATCTAGGATAAGCGTTAAGTAACAATTGTGTCTCAAGACTTTCATAAAACAATGCAACGGGCCAAGCCAATAAAATAATTTTAATAATTCCGGTAATTTGAGCCCCCCCCCCCTCGTACTATGTTGTAAGAAAGAACTAGCAATAATTACGCTTCATCATTAAGCTATGTGGGTCACCAGAAGAGCTAAAAGTGCAAGTAAAAGGCTTTGCTGCTGTTGTTCTCGTTTTCTTATGCCTTATTACTTTTTGGGAAAATGTAGCGTTAGCGTTTAGTGGGTTATTTCATATTCATTAGCTACGAATAATTCAACATTCATTAGGTACGAATAAAGGAAGTAGCGCTAAGCCGGCAGTAAATACGCACTTTATACGGAAACATTTATAAATTAGTTCATTGAGCAGCGTTCATTTTGGAACTGATGTGAATGAGTAGACAACAAAGTTCATACTAGTGTTGTCCTTTTCTTTGTTCGTACATGTGTCGAAGAAAAAAACAACGAAAAATGAGAATTTCCTCTACAGCACCGAATATGAAATAAAATGTAGGCAGGCACAGCATAAATAATACTCGTAATTGCTGTATAAATATCAAGTAAACATTTTTCCCAATGCAAAAGCGCTAAATAAGCAAGAATTATGAAGTAAAACTACTACATTTCAAAACGATGTCTCAAGTATGTCTCAAATGAAATGAAACGAATGCAGTTACATACATGCTTTCATTGCTTCGCCCAAGCCAGGAATTCCCTGAGCTGTAGACAACCCTGGGATGCATACCGCCAATGCGAACACTGGAAATGCAACGTGAAGTTCTAAAATATGTGTCTGACAATTTACTGCAACTATGTCAATGGAAATTGATGAATGACACCTATAGTTGCTGCGATTTGTTTTATCTAGCTCTAACTTTGAAACTCCCCTATCCTTTTCCCCAGTCTAGGTTAGCATACCAGCTTTTCTAGACTGATTGCCATCCCTGCCTTTCCTCTAACATGTTCCTTCCTGACTACAACTCGCCACTTCTGACCTGACTATTAGTAGTGTCATTTGTTTATTGTTTATCTACCCTTAGCTGCATCAAGATATCCCATAAACTTTTGTAACTCGGTAAATAACAACCGCGATGCATTAAGATATCCCTGCACCGCCAGCTGAAGTCAATAAGCTTAATAATGTAGCTTAGTAAAACATGTTGTTGGGCTAGCTGGTTATCAAAACGTAAGGACGCAACCCGAGGTTGCGTCCTTACCTTTTGATCAAGTTTAATAATGTTAACTGAGATTGTGGACATTTAAAGGAACATTCAAAGTGTTCGACTTTTCGCCAATATATAAATAACTCATTGAGAACTCGAAAGGAAAGATGTAAACTTAAATTGTTTGTTTTGTGTAACGTTATACGCGGCGATGTGGCCGATGGTATATCATTGAACGCGCTATCAGCATCCCGGCAATGAATGCTATTTGGAAGTGCATTGTGCAAGCTCTAACGCGCTGATTTAGAGCTTGAAATGTATGTTGTGATAGAAAAATATGCTTACGTAGTGCTCATACAGTCAGAAAGAAGCCTACATTTATCGAAAGTTTTGTTCACTTCTCTGATTCGGGGGAAACCGCAGGCATGGTGAACGGGCTCGCAGAGATGTCGCACGCGCCATCGAAATGGGCTAGTTTCTGCTTGACTGCTGCAGCAACTCAATGACTTTAATCCCCTTAACGACAAAAAAGTGTGGCCTGTCACGCTTTTCGTGCTACAGCCACGAAATGAGTTCTTTGACGCGTATAGACTTTGGAGCACTTGTTTGGGAAACCATCGCGTGTTAAGTTAGCGCCTTCCCGTCGCATTCGCATACAGCTGCGCAGGAGGCAATTAACGTCGGCACAAGTTGACGTTAAACATAGCAGAGATTAAGAGAGAGGGAACGGAGAAGGTACTCACGCATCGTCAAAACGGAGCACCTCGCGCAGAATCCAATCGCCATTTTTGCCAGCGTTTTCTAGACCTCTACGCAGCAGCGTAGTTGCCTATACCCCTGCACGCGTTCGAGAGTCGGATTCAGCGAGAGCACGTCGTCGGACCCCGCGAATGATCGACGTTCAGCCTGTCGCGCAGCTCATGTGCTTTCTCTCATCTGCGCTCTTTATTTCCTTCGCAGGGCGTGACGTGATTTCTAGCGGCCATACGCTTCGCCGGAACAGACCAGAGAGCTATGCAGGAGATGGGCTGTAGGGAGGGAGGGGGGAATACACTTCTGTTTCACGCTCTCAATCAGCATACGTTCTCTGCCCAACCGCTTCCGCAAGGCGCTGCACGTCAACGAGAAGGCCAGTTTGAGAGAGGGTGTAGACAAGCGTTTCTTGGCACGTATACTCTCGCCTTCTAATCACCCTCACCCTCTTGCCTTATATACGTTCGTATTGGCCGGACGTTTCCCCTCCCGTTGGCCTCCTGTTGTTTCTGTCGGCGGCTCGGCTTTGTGTTGCTCGAGGCTGTGATTGCTACAACTCGAACGAACTGAGGAAACCCGTGCGTTCAGGAGGTCCGAGCATTTCGTGAGCCCGATGTCAGATGGAAGCTGTACGTCTCCCGTTACGGGGCATGCTTTGTTCCGTGTTTTCTTCTCTTGCCGCTGCTCCTTGTTATTCGCATGTTTATCGGACTACGCGCCGCCATTTTTGCTTACGGAATAGAAATCGTTTGTTTCCCCGACTTTGATAAAGCCTGTCGCGCTAGTTTATGGCTCGGTTAACTCGATAAAATATGCTATTCGTAGAAGACGGCGAGCGGAACACGACACCTGAAGTGGGAAGCTGAAGTAAGCGTTCGACTCAAAGACTGCTGTTTTTTTCTTCTTTTATGAAATAAGGAAGCGATCTCCTGACACATGCCAAGCGGTTAACGCGACACGACGCTGACATGTGTCGCGCCTAGTTAGCTGGGCATAATCAGGAGTGGCTGCGTCCGACTCGCGATGTTTCGATTCCATTGAGAGCGATGTCAAAGTTGTTTACGGGTCGGTTTCTCGTGCGTACTCTGCAGAAAGGTGTTGTACATTATGGGTTCATGGCTGTAAACAAGATGTGGTAGCAATATACTGCGTCATAACTGTCTTTTTCAATAAAGGAGAATAACACACGGCGCTTGACCTGTGCTTCAAGAAGGTGCCGAGCGACAGTCACTGGAAACGAAGTGGTGGAAGTTGTTGGACAGTTTGACAGTTGATTTTTTTACGTCCTTTTGGGAGTCCACCAGGGTTTACGGCGCTCGGCTGCTGATCCGAATGGTTCTGGCCGCGACGGTCGCATTCTGATGGAGGCGAAATGCGAGACTCCCGTGTACTATGCGAACTCAGTGCACCTTAAAGAACCCCGGGTGGTCGAAGTTACCCGGAGCCTTCCGCCACAGCATCCCTCATTATACAATTGTGGTTTCGGCACGTAAAACCCCAGAGATTACTACTATAATTATCATGTTTGGCGTAATATCGTGTACACAAGTGAGTGGAAAATTATGTCCTCGCTTTTCAAGCATTTCTCGTTTTCACGCTCAATTTCATCGATTGTGATGTCGTATTAACGTCCTGCATTTCCCGTACCCGTCATCGATAGCGGACAGACTTGAAGTTTCAGAAAGATTTTCGCTAACCATTATACAAATCTCCTAGCCTCAGCCTATAATTTAGGGCAGCTATAGGAGCACTTAGTCATTTGTAGACTGTTTACTTGTAGTACTTCCCGGATCAAGATACCATTGTTGTTTTACAGCGAAAGCTGTTATGAGATCATTTCAACGGCCGTGTGTGGCGCCGTAGTTGTCCACCGCTGCCGCCGCCGCCGGTGTCCGTAACCGCTATCGCGCAAAATAAGAAAAACAAACGAAATAAGAACAAAAATTACAGCATATCCACGGAGTTAGTGATGATGAGTGGGCGAAGCTGCGGAGGTTCATCGGTAAACCGTGAATCTTCCGTGAATTCTGCCCAGTACATCATCACCGACGTGAGATCGGGCGCGTTTATACTAAAGGTTCGATGAGTTATGACGACTTGCAGCTCACTTTAATTTTACATGTACGCTGTGAATTTTTATTGTTTAGAAAACCATTGCTTTAGAAAACATCTGGCGTCTTTCGTTAACCAGCTGGCGTCTTTTCGTTTTGCTTTAGAAACATCTGGCGTTCTTTCGTTTTGCTTTTACAAAACATCTGGCGTCTTTCGTTGGTTTATTTCATCAATCAACGGCGTTTTGAACAAAAGTTTTATTGTTTAATCACGCACAGGAGAAATCTCACCAGGCACTACCTTGGAGGTAAACAATGGCTGCTAATGGGAATGAGAGACAGAAGAAGTCGGCTTTTAGCTAACTCTTACACTTCTACTTCTACTAACGTTTCCTACTGGAACATGCCAATGGCTGCTAATGGGGAATGAGAGACAGAATAATTCGGCTTTTAGTTAACGCGCACGCTGCGAATTTTTTATTGTTCAACAACGCACAGGAAAAATCTCCCACCAGCACCACCTTGGAGGTCAAAGCGTAAGACTGGTTACGCACTACGACTACTACGACTACGACTACGAGGGACGAACGGGTGCCGCCTTAAGGAGCTTCGCCCCTAAAAATATAGAAGGCTTGGGAACGAAGTTCGACTAAAACGCGTTCTTGGGCTAGTTGGTGCATGGTCTGACAAAAATTTGGAGGCACAAAGGAACAAGGACAAGAAATGACAGGACTGGTGCCAAACTAACAACTGTTTTATTGGAAAGAACATTGCATTCCAGGTAGCTTCACGCGCATGCGCGAGTCACATTGACAATCACAGTAACAGAATGACAACCTAATTCGGGTTATCAAAACTTGTCTAAAAAGTGCAATTCGTTGCGATATAAGTTCAAGGAAGGCACACTAACACATTGAGCACCCTTCTTATTTATGCAAAAAGCCTCCAACAATTCTCTGGCCACCTGGTTTCGACTTTTTCCAAGCACCCTGGTTTCAAAAAACCGGGGCGCGCATGCGCAGGACTTGCAGTGCGAAGGCAAGTGTAAACCAGATACACTGTTAAGGGAGGTTTCATGTTCCTTTAATCGAACATTTAAACATCGACCAGTCTGGCCGATGTATGTCCTACCACAACTGAGGGGTATTTCGTAAACCACCCCAACTACGCATGGGCAATACGGTTTTACATGCTGTAAATTTTTGTCAAACGAAGTTCGAATCTCGGCCCTCTGCGTGGGAGTCCAGAATTCTACCGCAGAGCCATGCCGGTCCTTGAAACTCCTTTGCAAAAAGAGCCTGTACAGGCTTGCTTCATGTCAGGAAGGAACCACATTAACATATATAATATAGCGTGGTAGAAGAGTAAAGTAACAACAAGGTCTACACACGACGCGAATTCTGCGACCAGGCGCACACAATGCGAATTGCGCAACGAGTGGGTTCGAACCCATTACAAAGAGCTCTGCCATAGTTCTTCATCATCATCAGGCACAGCATCAACAAAGTGCACATAATGCCTTACAGGTGTTTAGCAAGTACCATGGTTCTCCGCAGAATGACGAAAGATGGTATAGTGGCTCCTTCCCTATACTTCACAAAAAGTATCTTTATTTATAGCGTAGTCGCTTCCTCGCAAGTGCACTTGTATTGGTTGCCAAGGAAGCCCATAAGACCACGATCCATTTCCTCCTGGTCTCAATACACTTCTTTCTCTCTCTCTCTCTTTCTCACGTTAACGTATGTTTTATAGCGTGGTGGGAAAGTGAAAAAGCGACCGGGCGTCACACAATGCGAATTACGTAACTAGTCGGTCGTTTAAAGCTTCCAACCCATTACAAGAGGCCCAGCCATAATTATTCATTGTCATCAGTCGTCGCATCAACAGAGTGCCCATAATGCCTTACAGATGTGTAGCTGGTACCTCACTTCTCCGCAGAATGGCGAATAATGGCGTAGTAGGTGCTTCCCAATTTCACAAAAATTATGATTTATGGCGTAGTGGGTACCTTGCTAGTGTACTTGTATTACTAACCCCAAGAGAGTTTACAATGGGCTCTAGAAATGCCGCTACTCCAGCTTTCACTGTGACTATGCTGCGCTTTCCGCGCAGGCCTGGTGTTTTTTTTAGGGCCGAAGCTCCTAAAGCCGTGAGTCTGTCCTTCATCTGTGACCGGTTTGTAACCACCCAGTTGGGGCCACCTCTAGCTCGTGAAAAGCGCGCGTTCTGGTATGCAGTAGAAGAAGAAGACGATGTTGACGAGTGAGACTCTCGTGCGTGTTCGCCTGTGTGGCATTCTTTCTTCTTTACTGCGCGCGCTCTAGTATGCAGTAGAAGAAGAAGACGACGTTTCAGAAGTAACGCGCCATGAGGCTCTCTCTTGGCACGCTTTCTCTTTAGCTCGGAGTCGCCAGATGGAATACAAGGCTGCGGAACGGAGGGCACGGAAGGCGGCGGCAGCGCGCGCAACCAGTACAAGAACCGCTCTCACTTCATTTCACGGACCATAAAGCCGTCATAATGAAGGGACCTTGCAATCCATCCAACAGTAAAGAAATGAAAGAACAAACGAAGAAACGAAAGAACAAACGAATTAAATAAAAGTTGATTTGTATATACGCACACAGTCTCACGTCTTTCTTAATGATGTAATGGGCGAACTTTCACTGGAGGGTTACGGTTTTACCTATGATCTCCCCCTCTCGAGCTTCGCCCACTTATCATCATTCATTCCGTGGATATGGCGTGATTTTTTTCTTTTGCGTTAACAATATCACTCAACAAGATTTCATAAAGAACGCCAGGTATTTCGTCAAATACGTTTAGTTATTCTCAAGAACAGCGTAGTGGACATAATATGTACTTTTGTGCGTGTAAATTATTGTTGCTGCTTGCACATCTACATTGCCGTACTTTATGATAATCACCTATAGTGTCAACAGTAGCACATGTTTTTCTTTCTTTAAAAATATGCTTTGAAGAACATGCTCTTAGTGCAGAATTATGCATCGAGACGCGGGCAAGCATATTTACGTTGATTTACTTCAATTTTACGATTGTGGGTTAAGACGCTAAGTGAGTATGTCCCTAAATAATTTCGCAGAACGCCTTCTCTAGCCACAGTGTCTAACAACGAATGCCATCTTGTATCAATTTTGTTCGAAAAAAAGTTTTAGTATTCGTGCGATAACCGTGGTGCTGAGAGCACACGCGCCGGAATCACCACTACCACGAATGCACTTTAACGACTAGTATGTTCTGGACGTAGGCGGTCATTTTGAACACATATGTGCTTTAGATTTCCGCATTTTCACATGGGCTATCGCAATATGAGTGGTGTGAGCTCTTAATAAATTTTTTGAACTTTCCAAAGAAATAGTACCTCATCAAAGGCGCAAGTCCTTCGAAGCACACGACGCTGATCTCGAATAGGAAAAAAAAGCTGCGTGCTATTAGCTCAAGAGTAGTTAATTAGGTAATTACACCGTCACGTACAGGGTATCAGGCCTAATGCGTCGTTTTCTCCGCTGAGGGTTACGCTTAGTAACGTTATCGCAGAAGGCAGCCACATCAAAGTGGCCAGAACGTAACAAGTCGTTGCATCGCTACAAGAGGTCCGGCATAGCGGAGCGCAGGGAAATTGATCCAACTAAGAGCCTAGGAGCCAGCTAAATCGTGAAAGAAGGAGACAAGTGAGATGGTTTCCAGTGACTGGCCATCGTAGACAAAGGATGCTGCAACAATACCCGAATGCAGATCCTCATTAATCGCGAGCCGCCGTCCTTGAAAGGACACGCAATTACGCCGTTGAGAACCTGGTCGAAGGACCAAGCTTTCGGGACTAAAGGGGGCGCGAAGAAAAAGATCGCCGCCACGTGCCGTAATTGAGACGTAAACCGCTCGCTTCTGTTCTCGAGTGTCGGACAAGAGGTTTACGCAAGAGGAAAGGAAATGAACAAAGGTTGTCGCTCTAGATCCGGTGATCTCCTAGGTAACTTCGATTGCCCGGACGTAAAAGGTCGCAGTTGGGCGTCTGATCCTATACTTTCTCGACAGTGTAAACGTTCTTGACCTTAATTAGTAGACAGTACTGCGCGCCTCTGCATAGGAAATGGAAGAGACTGCAGCCTAAGCAACAATTCTCTTAACAAAGGAGCTGTCTAAGCTCGAGGTTAATCCCTGCGGAGAGTAACGCAGCTCCTAGGGGGTGTGAGCCATAGAAATTGGGCGAGCCATACTACTAGCCTCCGGTTCACTAAAAACGAAGAAAAACGACAAGTTGGGCCAGTTGGTTGGGATTCATTTTTTTTTTTCACTCGGTTACAGCGCAGCACACGAGAACAAAAATGCGTTGTCCGTTTTCCTTCTATTGTCCTCGTGTGTGCTGCACTGTAACCGAGTAAAAAAAATGAATCTCTCTATAACAAACCTAGCGAGTACGTGCCTGGCAACTCCTAGCGGCTAAGTGCCACAGAAATTGGGCAAACTTCACTACTCACCTCCGATCCACTAGAAATGAAGAAGCTGTCTATAACAAACCTAGCGAGTACGTGCCTGGCAGCTCCTAGCTCTTAAGTGCCACAGAAATTGGGCAAGCCCCGCTACTCACCTCCGGTCCACTAGTAAGTAAGAAACTGTCTACAACTACAATGTTCGGCGATGGCTAAAGTCGCGCGCTTCCCGGAAGAGGAGACTACCCGTCGGCAGCGTCAACGGTAATTGGCGTGTGAACGGCAACGACAACGTCGTTTTGATCCAGAAGCCCGCGCAAGAGTTGCCGGAGCCAAGCGCAAGCTCATGGCAGAAGGTCCACAGCTTAGAGTGAGATAAACTGAGGTTATACGTGAACGGCTTGCGTCGTATCCTGAGTTTAACACGAGGCGAGACGACGCACGACGCCGTTGTGAATTTTAAATTTGCGCAGCTTCACTGACTGAACGTCGCTAAGACTACTTAAACGGTCCACATGGTGCAAAACTGTTATAGAGCAAAGTCAAGCAATGAAACAACTATAAGATGCACAAAGGTCCGCTGTTTAACAAGTCTTCGCGTCGTTCAGTCAGAGAGGCTGCTTCGATTTTTTTTATTTCTTCTGTAAGCGTAAGAAATAGAAACATGAGTACCGTTAGTTAGAAAGCAATGGAACGTGCATACGGCGTTAGGAAATACAGAACTTGTGTAGCCACGACAGGCATCGTTGACACGTCCCTGTAAATTCTCGATTCTCAGGACACTTGCCCCCAAGTAAACTATTTGGCAACATTGATATCGACCGTCTGTCGTTACATAGAAACAAAGTTATTCAAACCAAGTCATTGAAAGCAAGAACGTACGTGAGGTAAATAACGTTCTCAGCGTTCCTATGTGCTCGCTGAGCAATGCAGCATTGCGATAGCGACGTAATCATGAACGGTGTCCCCAAGCATTGCAGCGATTACGCAAATAAAAGACAAAAGCATGCTCCTAGTTATGTGGATTACCTGAAAACAAAACTCTATAGATAGTGCAACAAGATTAGGTTAAGTTTGTGCTAAGCACACAGCATAATAACCACTATAACTAGCATGTGCCAAAACAGGACCGGCACCGAGATGTCATAAAAACACCCGAATTTCGACATTTCAAGCAATTTAACCCTCCCACCTCTTCCCATCTGCATCGCTAAACGAGCGGTACATTTCCAGCTCGCATTTCGCTTTCACGACGGTGGGAAATATATCCCTGATAGATTTTTTATATTCAGTCCAGCTAAAATGAAATTTAGTTTACAAATTATGGTTAAAAACGAGCAAGGGTGGCTTTCAACCGAGCTCAACCATGAACTGTTAATGGAGCGCTTGCGAATGAGTAGATTGCGCAATAATATATATTAGAAGTCTTACTATGAAACATAATTAACGCTTATTCATCGCACACGCACACTCTTGGTACCTGTAAGAGAGGCTTACGTAATATCATTCTAAGTTATTTAATGTACGTATGCTGCGCTTGCATTGCGTAAGTAAAGTATCAAAAGCACAAAAGACTTTAAGCTCTCGCTCCACATGCCCTTTTTACAGTTTTTCGATAAAAAATTCACCGACGATTACGATACTGTCTAATGCGAATTCTGAGCGCAGCTGTTTAGGTGTTTTGTTTTTGCGAAAAGTTGAGACAAACAATTTGAGAGAGACATGTATGTATGCACATTTGCATAGCCCTGTTTGATCGCATTGAGCATCTTCACACCCAGATGTCTCAGTGCCTGCATGTAATCTATGTCGACAATTGCTTGCTCTGCCCGGTTCAGATTGGACATACCTTGGTTGACCTCATTCGCATATTCTACCACGTAAGCAGCACACGCGTAGTGTCAAGCACTATCTAAAGATCCATGTTTGAATCTAGGATGGACGCCACCCATGGGTTAAAGTAATTCACCCACCTCTGTTGCACGGTGCGGAGTAGCATGAGGGTGGGACGAGGAGTACCCACTCGGAGAACCGAAGTGTACTCTGCCTTGTCCATGACGCCGTTATTTTCCCATAACTGCGCCATTGAATCATACTTGGTCGTTTCCGGGGCCTATAATGCACGGCTTGGTACTTGTTTCGGAGGCTCTCGATGTGTTTCTTCTGCACAGCGACGGCGAAAGAGCGCCTTCGACCAATGCACGTCTTCTTCTTTGCTTGCCCTATTCCTATGGCACATACTTCGTTTTCGTCGGACACGGTAGTGTGGTTTGCCCAATTCCTGTGGCACGTACTCGTTCGCCCGGTTACGCCACCGACGGTGACAGCAACGGCGACACCGCTTAACTCAGGGACAGGCGCCTACGAGCTGCGCTCTAAAACTAGCGAAGTAACATATCGCAAGTGCCACTGCTTGAGAAACGCAAATTATCATGAGCGATTGTTACTTTTCAGTGCGCTCACATAAAATTACAGCAATAAAACAAAACAGTGAGATGATAGAGGAGCATCAAATGCGTTGCACAACTCACACGTCTTTCAAACCTATTCAAGCTTTTCGAGCATGCGTGTGTGTTTCTCCTCCACATTACATTTCGAATCAGTAAGGTTGTTCCCACTCCGCGATGCACAAGTGGCATTACGTAACGCGTAAGACCTAAGCTTCCAGAGAAAACTTCACACGAGTGCGAGATAGCGCACTACGAGGCTTCACTCGCGATGAGCGTTAATATAAGCGCCTCGTCTTGATTTAGCAAGGTAAGAGAAAACGAAGCGAACAACTTGCGAAAGATTCAGGACCGTATAATTAAAAAAAAAGATATCTGAAGGTTGCGCGAAACATGAAGATACAAACTCTACTGCAAGGCAATAAGATTAAATGCGTTTTGACCAGCTGCTTCGAAGTTTCTTATCCGTGCGGTTATACACTCCAAACCCACACCTGAGTAAGAGTTTCGCATGATCTTTTCTTCTTTGCATGTTCGTTTTCTCGGAGCTATTTTCTTCCGCCCTGGGGCTTTCAATCTCCATCGAATTCCAGCGGTGATAGCGTTATGCACTCCCTGGCGAATTTCTGTTTGGGGCAGCTGTCAAAAATGCGGCGGACGCCTCCCGAGCGACATCAGTGAGGCTTTTTTGCTGAACTGCGCCGGCACAGTGGTGCGTCTCGAAGAAGAAGAAGGGGATTTCCCGCGGTCTGGCGCGGACACGCGCCAATGCGTCGCGTAGTGTATTGGTGACCGCACTATGTCGATGGTAAACAGGGAAGCAACCGAAAACTTCGATCAAGACGCCGTCGTCTTCTTGGAAAAGCCGCAACATCTCTTTTCGTCGCTAACTTTTTATACGCATTCAGTCTATATATATTTCTCTTTTTCTGTCACTGCCTTTCTACATTGCTTTTTCTTCTTGTATGAGTGTGGGCTGATCTCTTCGAAGCCACACTTTTCTTTTCTTTTTTTTGTTTGCCATGTGCCAGTGAGATGTCTTCCCGACTTGATAGCGACACACAGGTGCCTCTTCGAAAACTGCCCGCCCAATGCTCCCACGCCTTGATGGCTCCACTATTTACCTGGCTTCTCGGCAGCTCCCGGATGGTCACTCGCACCTGTCACTTCAACGTTTGGATCCGCTCGGGTGTCTGCGCGCGGGAGTGTAAATATACGGAAGCTTGCGTCGAAACTGTTTTCGGGATTTTCGTTTTTTATGTTTACGTTCAGTCACTGTGAGTCTGAACTTCTGGAACGGCTGTTATGTAGTCTGGTAAAAGGTGAGCAACTGACTGGGTTTTGGAAAAACAAAAAGAAAGTTGGTGTGGGCGGGAAATGTTTGGGGCTGCATCTCTTCTTCGCGTGATTTTCATCGCGCAGATGGTGTAGCTGAGGCAGAGAGACGTTTGCGACAGGCTTGTTGCGAGAAAACGAATGAAAAATAACACACACACACACACACACACACACACACACACACACACACACACACACACACACACACACACACGCACACGCACACACACACACACACACACGCACGCACGCACGCGCGCGCGCGCACATACACACACACACACACACACACACACACACACACACACACACACACACACACACACACACACACACACACACACACACACACACACACACACACTGGCTATAGTTATCAAAGTTGTGCCAGCTGAAAGAGGGCAAGAACAATACGATGATTATGTAAAATAATGCGATGAAAGTTGTAAATTTCCAAGCATTAGATTCTACATTCTGGCGCAGGACTATAGCAGCTGGAGGTATATAAATGCAGTCTTCATCTTGTAGGCGACTTAAACTTATGATGAGCATGAGCACAAGGTTTCTCAACCAGAATAGGCGCTCACACAGATCGAAGATGATAACGTCGCTTTACAGTTTCTTCAGCAGTCCCAATAACTTCTACGGGTAAGGTAAATATTTATAAATATTACGTTTTTCTTACACTTGCAACAACACAGAGAGTAAATATCGTTACTTTCTACACAGTTGCACAACTTGTATTCCAACTTGTGTAATGCACGTCATGAACAGAGCACATAACCAAACGCTCATTTTTGTGCTGGATTGTGTTTTGTGGAGTGTTGCGACATTGCCCCTCACACAAAGATTATTTTTATTACCTTCTTATCTCTCTACCTCAATCTTCCTCGCTCCCCGGTGCAGGGTGGCAAGCCCGATTTTCAGTTTTGGTTGCCATTCCTTGTGCGTTCTTTTTCTTTCGTATTTTCTATCTCTATATACAAACCCTGCACTCTAAGAAAAAAAAGTATCATTTGACGCTTTTTTTTTAGAGTTCTGGCGTGCCACGTATATAACTTTCGTTAAACATACACGTGAATTCTCTCTCTTTAGAGATCGTCATTCTCTCGTAAAAGAGTCGTGGGATCCGAAAGGGAGTTAATGTGTATCTTTAAAGATTAGAACCATATATACATGGCAAGTCAGGACTCACCGAAACGGTAACACATACTCTTTTTATTTCTTAGAGTGTGCGCAAAGATCACAACACATCGTGTACTCTAAGAAAAAAGAAAGAATACGTGTTACTCTTTTCGGTGAGTCCTGACTTGTCACGTATATATGGCTATCTTTTACTCTTTCGTGACCATGGGAAAATCGGCTACATTTTGTATGCTTTAGTAATTATTTTTTGTTATGAGTAATATGATAGATAGAGTGAGTTATTACATATTATTTTAAAGATAACTGATTGTACTTTTCAGTCGTATTACTTTAAAAACTTAATATTAGGGTAAAATATGCAAGAATATTTATGAAAAGCAAGAGTTATTGAACATGCATAGAGCATTGTTTCTGCTGTGCTCCCAACTAAACATGAGAGAAACTAAAACGAGAACATAATCTGAAGTATATATATATATATATATATATATATATATATATATATATATATATATATATATATATATATATATATATATATATATACACACAAAATGTTTCCTCAACAGTTTTCTATATTAGAGGAAAGTTTCAATAATCTAGTTCAAAAAGCGTATGAGTTACTTTTTTTTTGTCTGCCCAATGAAAACGGCATTGGTCCATCAGGTTGCCCGGTTATATTTTTTACCTCTGGAAGTTTTGCAGACAAAGTGATAAAATGAACATAATATAGAAGAGTATTAAGTTTTCTATTGATTCACAGGCAGGCATTTTAGCAAATTATGTTAAATAGCGGCACATAAAAAATTCAGATACCAATAGGTAGGACCACAACACGGCACCACAACATACTAACGTATGTCTTCATCGCACACAATAAAAATATTCTAAACTTGTAAGTTTCAAAAAAAGTCTTCACATTTCAATGTCTGACACTATCGAAACAGGTGGAACCATGTCTGAAATCTCTAAGATGTAAAAAAAAAAAAAAATTTCTAAGGTTGGTGTGCCACTAGGCAAAACAGGCGTTACAAGCGGCATTTGTCCGGCCGTCAAGTTCCTTGATCGCATAGCACTTTTAGGGGCGAAGCTCCTTATAGCGGCACCCGTTCGTCCCCGTCGTAGTAGTGTGTAACCAGTCTTAAAAACGGAGGAGGCGTGCACACATGAAGGCTCCCTAAAGACAATACGCTGCGACAGTACGTGATATGTATCGCCCTCTCCTCTCCTACGCTTCCCCCTCTTTCTCCTCTCCTACGGTCCCTCTAGTCCGGCCGTGGTGTTCAATAACTAACAGGCCGCGGGATGGCGACTTTAGCCTAAGTCCTGCGTCTAATCAACCACGCACTTCTGGCTGTCACACCGATATTTTTCTTGTTATGCTCTCACCTACAACAGCTACCACAAGGGTTTGTTTAATCATTGATCAGGAACGTCAGTAGTCGGGATAAAGATGTACCACCAAGCGTCAACGTGGGTGCATCCACGTTAAAGGGTGCTATAGCTGCCAAACACCAATAGACATTGTGCAAGCTGTCTTATATCAATGAACAGTAAACATTAAACTACTTCTGTAAGGACACATTCTATTTTCATGGTATACCGATTCCTATGAGCGAGGGATCAACCATGTTTTTTTTTTAAACAAGAAAGTGTTTTATGCCGGGGTCCACCAATATTATCATGACGAATTTCCGTGACGGAAATACGTCAGCAAAATGAGCGCCATCAAATGGCAAATAAAAAAAGCTATAAAAAAAGTTCTGTTGACAGGAGTCGAACCCACGGCTGGCGGGCGTTAAGCCCACTGAGCTACCACAAAAAACATTAACGGAGACTACATGAACGCGCCTTTTATCTTTCACACTTTCCTCTCACAGTGCTATTGCATGGATAGATGGATGGATACTATGAGCGTCCCCTTTACAACAGGGTGGTGACATGTGTGCCGCCAGGATCGAAAAACAAAACAAAAACACGAGCCGCTGCTGCGACCGTCCCATTCGGCGCGTTTCCAATAGAAGTGTAATTTCATATAACACAACGCGAGGTGGTGGCTTCAGCCCAAGACTCGCTCATAGCGTACATCTATATAGAAAAAAAAAGCTCTCCGATGCTCGCCTGGAGGAGGAGGAGAAAGACTTTATTTATCCCATAAGGGAAGGGTGCGGTGGTGGAGGGAGCAGAGGAGCCTACCCGGCGTAGGTCTCCGCTACCCTCTTGGCCCAATCCAGGATCTGGTCCTGGACCTCGGGCGCCGAGCTGCACATAGCAGCCTCCCACTGCTCCTTACTACTAATGTTTAGTGAGTTAGGTGGTGGGTTCAGAGTACAACCCCACATGATATGATCGAGATTGGCTCTTTGTTGGCAGAAAATGCATAAAGGGGAGGGATATATCGCAGGGTGTATAAGATGGCGAAAAGAGGGGGTAGGGAACGTACGGGTCTGTAACTGGCGCCAAAGTATTTCGTGGTGGCGAGTAGCTCCCCGGTGTAAGGGGGGGTATACTGTGCGCTGAAGGCGGTAGTGGTTTGTTATAGCTTTCGCAACGCGTTCCCCGCTCGCCCTGTGAGCGTTAACTGCCAGGCTAGAGGGAAGACACAACGCGCATAGCGTTACTCTTCGCGTTTCACGACGCTTTGGAGGAGTGCATACCGAGCATCAGTGTTTATTATGTGCTTGTTGATGCCATATTTGCGCGGGATTCACCCCCCCCCCCCATATGTGGTGTCCAGGTATATTTAGGTATATATGTTAAGAACTTCAGCTACCGCAAGGGTTAAATCATGATCATGGGCGTTAGTGGTCGATACGGAGATGTGCCACTAGGCGTCAACGTGAAGGCGGGCACATCAGGCGGCGCTACATCTGCGAAACAACAATAGACATTATACAAGCTCTGATATACCAATGCACTAGAGCAATCAACTACTTTTGTGACGACACGTTTCACTTTCGTGTTATACCGATTCCTATGACAGAGGGATCAACCATCTTTTTGTATTTTCTCCGCTTCGTCAATTTGTAGGAATCGTTCTGAATGTACTTGTTTTGGGGACGTGTTGTCGTGGAAGCTCGACAGTAGTCATATAGAGCAGCAGAAAACTGAAATTCACCATCTCTGTGGCCCTATCTCTTTCTCAAAAACCATCATATCTGGCATAAGACTGCTTGTACGGGATTTCCAACCACTCATACTAATTCTTGTTAACACAAATCCGTTTATTACTTTCGCTGTGAAAAAGGTGGCCAAAACGCCGATTTTCCTTGTGACACATATCGCTTCACTGCTCAACACTACTCTGAGGACACGGCCGGGTACCTTTCTTGGGCTGAACCTTACTCTCTACTGGCTGAAGATGATGTCACCAAATCTTCACCATATACTGTTGAGACACTACAAACAGAAGGTATATATATAGGGCCAATATCCTGGGGGAATTTCCATCGGAGTGAAAAATCGACGTGCCTGAAAGCGTAACGCACTGATCAACACCTGACTACGATCCAGGCTCGTTCTATGGGGTTTTTACTGTCCGGACTATATTTCCATGGCGCGCTGGCGGGCTAGTTGGTTGTTCATGCTAAGTTTCTACAGCGCGACTAGACGCGGACGTAGAGGAACACGCAAACGCACACACAGCTCTGATTTGATGATTTCCATGATTTGAAATCATCCTCAGAGTCCCTTCTGCTAGAAACGGCAGAAAAATTGCTTGCAGACGCAACAGAATCGAACAAGGAACAACATTTCTGAGGGGTTCTCGCTTCCAGGTCGTCTGCGATTTTCGCGAACGAACCAAGCGAACCGCTATCTTTGAGTCGCTGTTAAAAATCGCCGCCGCTCAGGAAAAAAAACAAACTAACTATATACGTAGGAAACGAAACATTAGTGCTTACAGAATGTGCTAGATGGTGTATTTAGTTGCTAGGAGCACCCGTATCTTTAAGTCCTCGCTCGGCGCGTTCGGGTCACCGGTGAGCCACGTTCTATAGGCGCGGTCACGAAAGAGTTAGACCACAGAGCTAGACTCTTTCGGGTCCCGCGACTCTCCGACGAGAGAATGATAATATCCAAAGAGAGAGAGTTCACCTAACGAGAGTCATATACGTGGTAAAGTCAGGACTCACAAGAAAAGCGTCATATGACTCGTTCTTTTTTCTTAGAGTGTGTGTTCCCTGGGAGCTCTTTCTGGTTACACAAACACCACCTGAAGGACGTGAGTCGTTGAACTTTTAGCAACTTCGGGAGCTTCACAGCATTAACGCTACCGCAACAAAAGATAAATAGTACGAACTTCGAGCGCCGCGCACACTCGCTATTTCACTTGTCGAGTGGTCAGAAATGAAATGATAAAATATCGTCTCTGGAAGCACTCTGCGCCCTCCGTTCTCGCGCGTCTCTGCGCTACATTAGAGTAAGAACGAGCGAGATAGCGAGACGTAAAATGGAATTAGCGAGAAAGAAGCGCGCACGTACCTACCCTTCTTCGTTATCGTTATCTTTTTTTTTTTCTTTTCGTTATCACTCGGCAGAAGCAGTAAGGGTGCGAACGCGATAATATTTCACTCGCGCCTGGTCACCGTCCGAAAAGGCGGCGTGCCCGGATTTCGTCGTTTTCTTAAAGTGGCTTGGCTTGCCTCGTGGAGGCTGGATAACGCCGAAGCTTCTGCTGCAGGAAAAGGCAAGCGTCAGGCCACGGTGGCTCATTCCCGCAAGGGAGAAGGCAATGGCGGCAATAGTGGCTGCGGCTTGCACGCAACGCGAGAACTCGATCCCGGAAATGCTTTGGGGAACGCTTGGTCCCTAAACCTCCGCCAGCCCAGAGCCTGCCTTCGCTCCTCGCCAGATGTAGCTTTTTTCTTTCCTTGCTTAGAGCACGATTCCATTCCCCACTTTCTTTTTATTTCGTCCTCTTCTCATCGCTTTCCAGTCGACCAAGCTCCGGCTTTTTCCGTTTCACCTCTTCTTCATTTTTACATCGTTTATCCTGCTTTTATCCATACAAACACGTTACTTTCGCCGCTCCTTATTTCGCTTCCTTATTTCGAACGGTTGTTGTTCATCTTTCCCTAAAGCTGTGGCTTCTCTGATGCCTTTCGCCGATTATCTTTATTTCTGTCTGTCGTGTGTTTCTTTGCTAGTCGGCAGATCCTGTTGCTTCCTTTTTCTTCTTCTTCTTCTCCGACCTAACCTACTCTTCACCGCGTTTCTGGCCGGCCTGCCGCTATCTGGACTCCTCCGCGCAAGCCACACTACATCCCCAAAGCTTCTCGGCCTCAGTCCTATCCATCCCACGCCGACACTCCCTTTCGCAGGCTCGTGCTGGTTTACGGGGCCTCGCGGATGTGAGCCTGCCGCACTTCTTTGTGCTCTCTGTAGAGGATTACGACTCTCACTACGTCATGTACTAGCGCTCTCTCTCACTCTATTTCTTTTGCTCATCGCTTGGCACTGCACCCGGGCTTTGTCGTGTAGCAGAAAAGCAGTGTCTTTAGTGACGCTCCCTCCTACACGTATTCTTTGTTTTTTTTCTATCCCTGTATTCGCCTTTTTTATTTGTCTTCGTCCATCTGAATGACCGGGAAAAAGGCCGCGCGCCGAAACAAGTCACACACACACGCACACACACTGCGTCGCTCGCAGTTCCCAGTGAATGC
Organism: Rhipicephalus sanguineus; assembly: GCF_013339695.2. NCBI lineage: Eukaryota > Metazoa > Arthropoda > Arachnida > Ixodida > Ixodidae > Rhipicephalus > Rhipicephalus sanguineus. The sequence goes on from NC_051177.1 coordinate 38,668,220, forward strand.
TGGTTGTCTTGGGTATCGTCGTCTCTGTCGGGATAACTGTGCAGACAGAAATAAAAACTAAAAGAAAGAGGAAAGTGTGGGCCGCGAGGAATGTGGGAAGAAATCGGGATCCGAGAAGCTATCGGATAATCAAGGCCTATCCTCTCTCCGCTTATAGTGCGCGCGCCGGAGAAGATAGCCAGGCAGAAAGGATGGAACAAGGAAGGACAACACGAGTTCCCGGTTTCCCTCTTTCTATCCGGTCTGGTTTCGTCGCATATCCAGCAGAGCCTAAAGCAGAGCCCTATCGGGGTTTTTTCTCGAGAATCCATGCTTTGCGGCTGGTTTTGTAGGAGGCCGTGTTTTATACGCCGTCTATCCCACGCTCCTATCATGTCTGCCAGGACAGTTCTTTTTTTATTATAGGAGACAATGCCAAGTTATTTCGAATAAATCTCCGCACACACGCTTCACCCGTGATGTCGAAATTCCCGGACGTTCTCAGCATCTAAACTGGTAACTAAAAGATGAGCGGAAATGCTCGTACAGCTATATACCTCAGGAAAGCTATTAAGAATCGGTATGTCATTCATCTGTTCACAGCCGTTGTTAACCACGGGCGACATACTGGGACTGTGATTCAAGGGTAATTCAGGAATCGCAATTTGATGCAAGTGTTTTTAATACAGGTAATATTTGTAATTAACCCGAATTAATAATGAAACCGCGTTGTGATTATGTCATATTTTCAGCAATTTTATAGAAGATAAATACAAACTTTATTCTATTTTTATCTTACCTATGTCCATTTTCATTCAGATCAATTCAAGCCTTTTCGCATGTCTTTCCGAAGAGACAGACTGTAATAATAGGAATCGGTATAACACGAAAGTTAAACGTGTCTTCACAGAAGTAGTGCTTATTGTGTAGTGATATATGAGAGCTTGTACAATGTCTATTCGTGTTTGGCAGCTATAGCACCGTTTGACGTGGATGGACCCATGTTGACAGCATGTCTCTATCGCGACGACTAACGCCCATGATCATTATTAAACCGTTGTGGTAGCTGACGATGTGAACATATATTTGGACACAACGAATCGTGAATCCCGCGTAAGGATGATATCAACAAGCTCATAACCAACACTGGTACCCAGTATGCGCTTCTTCAAAGCGTCGTCAATTAAGGAGAGAAACGGCACGGTGTGCGCTTTCTAGCAATGGGTAGCCGACGCCTGTGCTCATGCATACATAACACACACTGCGCTTCAGCAACACGGGAGGTAGAGGTTCGTAGCCTGAGCCGCAAACGCGTACGTTCCGCTGGCCTCTGTCTCGCAGGCGCGGCTCCCGCTCCACCAAGGCAGGACATTCGCCCGTCGAAATCGCGTCCTTTCTGCAACGCATACTGCAGCAGTTTTGTTAGTCAGTGCTCTCACAACTGAAGCAGTCGGCCGCGGAGAAATCCCGTTGCTGCACGTGGAAGCTGCACTACTCCGATGAGCCGACGCACGCTAACACGAAGCCAAAGGCAAAGAACGTAACTGCGTCAAGCGTGCCTCGGCGACGCCAGCGCGGCCAGTCTACCTCTCTGGTATCGAGACGCTTTAACCATTACCTCCGATATCGCGTGCAATCTCGGAGGAAACGCTAGTAAGTGTCGATCGTGAAGCATTACTTCTTTTCACACCTCACAGACGGCGGCACCGCCCCGCTCCGCCCGCCGTGAAAGAGAATGTGTGAAAGATATAAGGCGCGTTCGCGCCGTGTCTGGCATCTCCCGAGTTAGCTTACTCGGTAGAGCGTCGGGCGCTTGCCGTCGCGGCCGCAACGTCGTGGGTTCGATTCCCAGCGGTGTATATTTTTCTTAGTTTTTTCTTTCTCACCCGTTGGCGTCCATTTTATAACGTCATATCCGTGACGGATGTACTTGGTGGACCCCGGCATAAAACACTTTCGTGTTAAAAAGTGATACCAGCAAGAGGCTTTGCACACACTATTATTATGCGCAGTTTGACACATCCAAGAAAGCCGTAATAATAATATATTCTCAGATGTATGGAATTTCTGAGGTTTCTGTTGCACAGTTATGTTTGTCGTACTGACATTACTGTTTAAAACCCGGCACGAAAAAGTATTATCTTTACAAAATATAAATAAAGACATCACCTAGCTTCCTTACATGACTAATCATGATGCTTAATATCTATTCAGCTGGCTTTGGGCGGTGGAAAAAAATGTGCAGTCTGAACTCGACTACGGCCAACGTTAACCAGGAAAATGTCGATTCCTTACTCTGGTCTACAAACACATGCCGTAACGAGTATTACTATAATTCTAATATCAAAACTGTAACAGGAAGCGCATGGTTTTCGATTAATGCACTTTTCCACGCCACATTTCTGCAATATTTTGAAGGGAAACAAGCTTTATTATTTCAATAATTAGACCTACTAATTTTTTAGATCATCTGTGTCGCCTGTGCTCGTATCCCGACAAATTTGAAGCATTCAGACTGTCCGTTCAGCAAAGGCGATGTCCGCACTACAACAGATATTCCCGACTGCAATTAACTAATAGCCTGCCTCGAATAATTTTGTTGATTATTCTTTTAAATTTTCGACGCAACGCAAGGCTGGCCAAGCCACCTCGCGTTGCGTCGGCAAATTTTTCTAGGACTAATGAAAGGCCACCGGTGGTTCCCCTGCTACTAGTAAGGAAAAAGAAATCCAAAAAAACTCATGCTATACCTGCTATTGACCGCTAAGTCCCATCAATCATAGAGCATTGTTGGCGTGTGGGGCCCCTTTATCTCCAGCGTATTCGGATCTCATTAAACCGGGCGCCTTACTATACGCCATGCAGAATGGTCGTGCTTGGCGGTAATTAGGCCAGTTCAACTCACTCTCGACCTTCCTTTCCGGCTATACGGCATTCTTATATTTCGCTTCATCTAATATATTTCTGAAATCTTTTTGCTCGACCTTGTCTCTTGCTGACCAAGATTTCTTTCTCGAGAAATTCTTCACGGCTACCCAACTTTCACTCGCCTCACGCCCAACGTTAATATGTTCGTGGTGCCTTTGTAATGCGTCAATCCCACGGCCCGCTGTCTTCGGAACTTCTGGGCACCATTAATCATTGCTCTCGCGTCATCGATTTTTGCCAGCCGCCGCACCTTTTTCTGATGATGACGGCACCGATATATGACAGGTAGAGGCGGGCCCGCACCCTCCCACCTCGCATGACCTGTTGTTCGTTCGCAGCGTTCGGGTTTCGTGCTTCTTCCATATTCAGGCCTTCTGCTGTGTGTGTTGGTCCCTGAGGCTCCACCGTTGTCTACAAGCTCGCCAACAACAGAACAAGTGCGCAGAAAAGCGCGCAGGAAGAATAATTACAATTTCCTTGTTTGGAACGTTTCATGAGTTCATCCTTGAGAAGCGCGAAAGAAACACAGGGACTAAGAAGAGATACACAACGGACAAGCGCTTTGTCCTGTGTATCTCTTCCCAGTCCCTGTGTTTATTTCGCGCTTCTCAATGAGAACCGTTTCCAACTAGGTCAAATAGCTGTGCTACTACAGTTCGTTTCATGAGTGGCATAAGAGCACTCATAATGAAAAAAAAAGAAGCGACAATGTAATATGTGATTAGTTCCAATACTCGCCATAAGCGGCAAAACGGGGAGCTTCAAGGAAAACAGAAATCTCAAGTTTCATTCCACGTTGCTGGGACCATGACAGAAACACGAAGACAACATAGAAATAAAGAACTCTGTCGGCTACGTGGTTTTCTATACAACATAACGACTCTATTTTACTTATTTTTCGCTCTTTTTCTTTGCAGCAGTAAACGTTACGGCATATGGTAAACAAAAAATATATAACCTGTTTCCTCGATAATGTTCAGGAGCGGCCGGTGCAGAAGTCCATGCGTACAGCCCCTTACACCAGGCGGTCCCCCTTACTGGCGGGCGGTGCCGCGAAGGAGGCAGGTGCTGGCCTCGCCAAGGCCCTGACAGGCGCCCACTATACGACCCATATTAGTTTGCCCCTCCCGCCATTCTCCCCCCCTGCCCCCCCCCCCCTTTTTAACACGAAAGTGTTTTATGCCGGGGTCCACCACGGCTCCACTGACGCATTTCCGTCGCGGATATGACGTTCTAAAATATAAAGACTAACATATGGCAAAGAACTAGAAGAAAAATGTTCCGTCACCGGGAGTCGAACCTACGACCCCTCGATCCCCAGCGCGCAACGCGAAACGACTCCGCCACAGACGGCGCGTTCTCCGACACACTAACGGCGTGCTATTTATATACACCATTTGCCGGTGGCTGTACTCAGAGATGGCGGTACATCAACGTGTTTTCGTTATCACTAGCGAAATGGCGCGAAGGGCTCGAACGGCGGAATGGCGCGCGTCGCCTCACGCGTTGAGATGAGCGGGCGCCTCTACAGGGCGTGGTCTTGTAAGTCTTGCGCTGTCACCGCAAGTTTGCGCTGAAGTTACAGAGAGCACGAAGGTCGCTTCGCTCACTGCAGCGGCCGCTTTTGCGAAAGCAGCGCGCTGCTCACCAACAAATAAAATACAACTGTGACAGTTCGCGCTCATCCTGTATACTTGTGCGTTCGTTTCGTGCGTCCTCATTTGTATTTAACCAGCGCGCTTTAACTGTCGAGCTGTGACAGTTGTTAGTTCGCACTGATCCTGTGTATGCTCGTTCCGCGCGTCCTTTCTGCTTGAGCAGCGCGTCGCAAGTTTCGAACTGCTTGCCGTTCTTCACGTGACATTACAACTTGTTGCTACAGCATTCATTCCTTCACCCTCGGGGCAAAACAATCCACAACAAACGCTCAACTACGTCTGTGAAGACACGTTTTACTTTCGTGTTATACCGATTCCTATGACAGAGAGATCAACCATGTTTTTTTCAAATAGGGTCTTTTTTTTTCATTTAAGACGAAAACATGCGTCTAAAAGCCGAACCATATGATGCGTTTTTGCCGGCGTTTTCCCGGCGTTTCGTACGCCGGCGTCCCTCGACGTCGACGCTACCGGTGACAGTGGCCGAAACGTCCACCTCTGGACGGTCCAGACATCACGGGCGGCAGCGTCGACGCCGGAAGCAGTGCGATGGACGCAGAACCAATCAGCGTGCGGTTGGCAGGGACTTCCGCTACGTAACGGCGTCGTCGCTGCTGCAAAAATGGCTGCCACCCGCCTCAGATCTAATTAGTCGTCGCCGTGCGTTGTGTGGCCCTTAAGTTCTCAACTGATGCTTGTATTTGACTTAACTTGTTCCCTAGAAGCTTCGACAGCAAAGCGCACGTGATATCTTTGAACTCTTTCCGAGAGCCGTACTCAAGTTCATCGGTAGGCTTAGCAGGAATGAGTGTATTGGCCGAATACCTGGCCTCAAAGATGTGCGGCAGCTTCAAGCTGAGAGGCCATATATTACGAGTTTGTGGTTCTTCTCAATGCTAATGGCTGGCGCTACAAGTCAAATAAAAAAAAAAGACTTTTCGGCGGCACTGTGACTCGTTTTTTGCACCACAGAACTGCAAATGAGGCATAAAAGCTATAATCAGGAATATATCTTGTTGGTCCATTGACGGAAACTGTACACTGCTTTACGAGGTGTCAGGTTCATTCCCTCTGGTCACACTGTGCGACGCTGAGTTAACGCTCACCATATGGTTTGCCGCCCTCTCTGGCGGCGTTGATGCGACGACGCCGAGGGACGCAACGTCAGAAAACGCCGGCCAAAACGCTCTATATGGTTCGGCCTTAAGAACAATACAGACGTCGAGAGCCGCTTGTGGCCTGAATGTCCAACGAGACGGAATGTGCAACGAGACTGAATGTCCAATAGTGGACATTCAGTCTCGTTGGACATTCCGTCTCGTTGAACATTCCGTCTCGTTGAACATTCCGTCTCCTTGGACATACAGTCTCGGTTGGACATTCCATCTCGTTCGACATTCCGTCCCGGTCACAAATTTCGCTTTTCCGTTTGGCAGTGTCTAGCGTTACGTCTAGAAGTAACGATAGGAGCCGTTGCAGTTACGTCTGAACGCCCCAGTGACGCGGGCACACCACGGACGCTGGCACGGACGGGATGTCTAAACAGCGCGTGACGGAGACCCTGCCAACCGGCCATTGAGCGTTAGCGAAATGGCCGCACTCGCGAAGCGAGGGCGAAGCCACGATTAGTTTACCGCGCCCGAAGGGTGCAGAGGGCCTTCACTCAGCAACAGGAACATAATGTACTCTATCTATCTTAACCCAATGAAGGAGTTGTCTGAAAAATTTTAAACTAGGACGCGTTTATCTCATCTCCATTGGACATTCCGTCTCGGTGGGACGTTCCGTCTCGGTTGGACATTCCGTCTCGTTGGACATTCCGTCTCGAGTTGACATTCAGTCTCGTTGGACTCAGTCTCGTTGGACATTCAGGATCTGAATCGTCGAGAGCCTAGTCCTGTCGTTTCTCGGCGTCTTCGTAATTGTGCGCTTTTCAAAATGCAAGTCAACCAACTAGACCGGGGGCCCATTCTGCTGGACCAAACCAAATGCATGAAAAGCTTGGTGCCCCGTAAGCATTGAACTTACTCGCGCCACACGGGCCGGCCGAAGTTTGCAATTGTCTCACACCATGCGGAACCAATCGCGTGCCGTCATTATCACTTGAAGCTCGTTTGCGTCCGGAGGCTGCTGTCTGTTCTCCTCGCCTTCTATCGCCAAGAGACCACGTGCTAACGCCGGCACCATACACCATCCCCCACATACTCCTTTCTTTTAGCGCGGCTACAGATTTTCCAACACCTTTCACGGAGACCGTTACCTTAACGACGCCAGAAATCCACGGCAGGCGCCGATGCGCAAGAAGGCTTTCTCGGCCTGAACCTCAAGCGTGCTTAGGGGACCCCGCAGAGAAGCGAAAAGCTAAACTGAAGAAGAGGGGAAAAAACTTGAAATGCGCGTAGCCTCAAGACATTCTTTCGAAGGGGCCTTATCCGGCGCTGAGCCGCCGGAATCCCGAAGTTTTAGACAATGCCGAAGCATGCGTTTGGCGTCGTGAAGCAGGCTTATACGTTGGCGACGTTCTTAGCCCAAGCCTATACTGGGCTCTGTAGGGGCAGGAAGAAAACTACGACCGGAGGCTTTCAGCGTGATGCTAATGAGGGTGCCCGCGTAATGGATGCCCGGATACCGGTAGAGCATGGCCACGGAAGTTAAGCCTAGCCGGCGCGGTGCGTTTTACGGCCGTGGATGGAATCCGTAAACGCTGATCTATATGGCTACTTCCAGTGAATGGCGGCCCTTCTCCGCGTTGCTTATCCGTTTTACAGGTGTGCTCCGGATTACGCGGCCAACTTTCAGTAATTGATGTTTTCGCCTTTGGGAATAAGGAACTTTCACTGTCAGAGACGCAGATGGTGTTAAGGCTCTCCGGGTATTGCTTGTCCATTCTATGCTATACTCAAACGTGCACAACAAAGTAAGAAGTAAGCACGTTGTTCTCCATACATTGTATTGCGGGTGCATATTCCGAGGGAACGGGTTGACCACAAAGGTTTCCCGTACCTCCCTGGATAAGGTGATTTCCCGTTCAGCAAGCATTCTGGGAGCCATGCCAGCCTCGTCTAGGATGCGTTTCCCTGCCCTGGTTGACGACAGCCTGACCACCTGGGCGGTGACCTGCGCTTCGATCACTTCATCAATGTCGTTGTGCATGCCGAGTTGTCTTAATTTGTCAGAGCATGTGGTTACTGGTAACCCCAGTACTTTTTGATGCTCTTACGGATGAGAGTGTTTAGCTTATTTTTTTCCGTTCTAGTCCAGTTGAGGGCCTATGCTACATATTTAATCTGGCTCGTTAGGAAGGCATGATAAATCCGAAGTAGGTTGGCTTCACCTAGTCCCTTTCTGCGTCCTGATACTCTAGCAACAAGTCTCAGCATGCTTTCGGTTTTGGCCGTGATGTGCGTCAGGGTTTTGGCGTTAAATCCTCTCGCGTCCATCAGTAGTCCGAGGATTCTAATTGAATCTACTCGTGGAATGCGCTGTCCATTTCTTGCAAAAAGGGCAATGGGAATTTTATCCAGGTGTGGAAGTCTCTTAACGCCTAGCCTGGCCGGCCTGTACAGTAACAGTTCTGATTTCTTTGGAGAGAGTTGGAGGCCTGTGCCTTCCAGGTAGGACTCTGTTTCGTCTAGGGCTGATTGCAGCGCGTTTTCTATTTCTTTTTTTAACTGCGAGACCACCTTGCCATAAAAGCTGATTTAAAATATTCATAGAGACACGATAGTCATAGAGGCATTAAACTTCGTACTGAAGACATGTGCACAACAAGGGTTGCATCCTCCCCCCGCACCTACTGAAGGCGCATGTAAGTTTATCGGCAGGGTTCCGTGTTTTCGGTGTTTATTTTTCTTGAAAGTCGGCGCGTGTTTATCGCAGTTTATATTTTTGGCAGTAATTCGGCGTTTATCGGAGTTTATTTCTCGTAAAGCCCCAATTCTCCGGAATTCAGAGTTTTGCATTATTCTAGAAAGCTCAAAATCTTAGATCAATTTATATCTGAAAGCTAAAACATCAAAACACACGAAGCACATTTTTTTCTAGAAGGTTTGAATGCAAAAAAAAACATATACGCACAAGCGAAATACTTGGACACATAACACCTGTATTTATGCGTATAACAACCTTATGCTCAAAGCTTATTGTAAAACACGCAGGCATACTTTGCGAGGTTGCTGTCAGCGATCGAAGCTCGCTCCTTTGGAGTGACGACTCTCAGCTTTGAAAATGCCCTTTCAACGTTAGCGCTGGAAACAGCAAGCGCCAGAAGACGCAGCGCGCAGCGAGAAAGCACTGGCCACTATTGGCCGCGAGATCGAGCGGAGTCGCCGCCTGGAGGCTACTGGCTGAAGCGCGCCTGGTGTGGATTGCTCCCTGCGTCGTCTGCTAGCCACGTCGTGTTTGCATGTGCGCGTACGTCCTGCACATTCCCAAAGGGCGGTTTGTTCTGTTTTGTTAGCGCGAGTTTAACTGCTCGTACGTATACCTAACATTGTGTACAGAAGCAAATGGGCTTGCTCGGATGCATGCGCATTGTAAGAAGATCAGTGAGTGCGACTTTCGAGAGGACTGTGTATTGGTGTCGTACCCTTCGTTCGCCAGAATCATTTCAGTGTTGGTGCCGCTTTCTGGTTCAAGCACGTCGTAAAGCGCGCTTGGCATAGTCCCAAACATGACGAACATTAAATAGTGTGTGAATGCAGCGTTTCAGCGACTCCGTGGTAAACAAAAACGAGGCTCATGCACTTTCGCGTTGTTGTTAGGTGTATAACTGCGGCATTGTAGTTCATGATGAGCTTTACTTGCGCTTAAGATGTCCTTTTATTTTACAGTTGTGGTCCCGCTACAGCGAAATATTTTTATCGAGTGAAGTCTGAGACTTCGGTACTCAAACTGTCCCTAAAAAAAACAGACAATGGAATGACACGGCAGTGATAAAACGGTGTTACCGCGCACAATTTCAACTTGGGGCGAAATTTACGTAGAAGCACCCGTGTTCTTAGCCCGACGGCGTGCCTTACATTTATGTCGTATAATTTCACGCAAAACCTCTTTTTTTTACATCATATTGAGCGTTTGTGTGGAGTTGTTATAAATTGATGGAAGGCAGCGGACATTAAAATAAAAAAAAGGCACTTATTCCACAAAATAACCAGACTTTTGTTGCATCACTGTCGTGCACGTAATCAATCGATGAAAGCTCTGTGCTGACCTCTTACCTGGGTATGCGTATTCGCGTGAACAGTGCTATTGAACTCTTGCACAGGAATATGGGCTGGTATACAAATGAACAAGAAGTAAACACTTAAGTAGTTGAGTCGTGCTACAGCAGTGCGTAGTACACAGAACACAAGCTAAACACGTACAGAGAAAACAACCAAAAATGTAGTACGTAAGCGCAGACTGTCATGCAGGGCGAGCATCCCTTTCATCAGCAGATTGCGCTTCTCTTACTAGTAATAGTAACGTTGGATGATCTTTGTGCATCGATTCAACAACGAAGAGCGTATATATTACCAATAAGCTGCAATCCATGCATTTTACTCGCCGACAATCGGCTCAAGCCGCTCACAACGAAGCGCCCCTGTGTGCATTTGTATACGCGCCTCCGGCCGCCTCTCCACACTAACGCGGCAACGCTGCTGTCACCTATAGGTCGATCTCGCGGCCAATACATTGTGAAGTCTCCAAAACGGCAGGGGTTCAACAATTAATGTTAGATATATCATAACACTTAAAAATCGCAATATCACTCAGGAGCTGGCTCATGTCATCAGTTTCAAGAAGCACTAATTGAAAAACAGGCGCATAGGTTTCGAACGCGCCGGGCAGCTCATGCTTCACATTTGGATTCACAATTTAAACACAGTACCTAAACGATTCTTTAGTGTATTGGAGTTGAACGCGCAGGTTCCTCTCAGATGTCTCCACTTTTCGCCGACAACAGCGTGTATCCGTGAAAATCTGCGTCAATCGTTAAGCGGTCAGTCTCCTCAAGGAGGGCCAACAGACTTGTGAGATCTGATGCGAGGACCTCGGTTGGATCACGCCATTGACTGGTGAGTGCGTGCAAACGAACCCCCAGTATGAGATAAACTTTGTGTAGCAGGGTACTCTCTGCCTCAAGTTCCTTAATGATTGAGAGCAGGGCACACGGATGGGTCTTCAGAAACCTCATCTTAAAGAGAAAGTCGTGCACAGCTTCAGGCGATGAAATAAGACTCTTGAGCTTCTCACACTTCGTTTCCTTGGCTTCGTCTCTTCTCAAGAAAGACAACATGGCGCGCCAGTAGTCCAAAATATCTTCTAGAGATTCATAAAAAGAGAACCACCTCGACGGATATACGGTTTTCGGTGACTTGATGGACATGGCCACGGCCAAGCACAAAAGACCAAACTTACGGCGCAGCTCTCGCGACGACTTCAACAGGGCAGGAAAGTGCACAATAAAATCGTGAACTACGTTAAACGAGCTTGTCTTGATTCCATCCTCCAGAGCGTCGTTGAGTAGGTGGCACGGATCTTTGAAGGGAAGCGCCTTGAATTCGGGGTTGGAGAGTTGCAAGTCTTTGTGAAGGTTCTGCACGTAGGAAGCTGAGTCGAAGCACAATACATCCACGACACCTAATACAGCTACGCGCGGTAAACTTTAAATCGGTCAAACCAGAAGATGTATCAATGAGCGCCTAGAACTTGCCCTTTCGATAAAGAACGGAACCAGGTCATATTGGCACTTGAAATCGGAGTTTATCGGATAAATTCGAATTGTTTAAAATTTTACCGGCGAATGTTTATCGGATTTTTTCGGATAAAACCGAAAACACCGAGCCCTATTTATCGGCCATTGCAGCACGTCACCTGATGTATAAGCGCTTCTAAACGCCCCGTCCATCTGTGAGGGGTAGAGCAATATTGCTTCTCAGTGAAACAGGTCAGCGTCGATCTGCTTCAATCTGTAGCTATTAAATGAAGCTTCTTTTGTTACGCTCAACTAAAGATCTGTCAACCTGAGTTTGTACCTTTGAATATATGCTTCCATTTGTCAGTGAAATACGTATGAAATCTAAAGAAATATGCGTTTTCATTTTGTTTGGAATATTTTTGCTGATACAAAAACAAAACTTGAGGAGCCGTACAATCCAGGCACATTGAAATCTCTTTCTTCTGCACAAAGAATCCTACACGCAAATAGTGGATGAAAAAAATACAGAGGAAAGTGAACAGGGCGGAATTGGCTAGCAATGCGTTGCAGAAATGCTCCGACAAGGGAATATAGAAAAGAAAAACAGCAATTCTACGAATACAAAAACATCATAGCTGTAACGCCCCCGGCGAATCTTGCAACAGAGCCATGACTTTTACAGCGCCAGGCGTTAACCTTCACAGCTTCTTTTTTTCTTTCTTTTTTTTTTGCTTTTACACAATGAGCGACTCACTGTGTCGCAAGCTATTACAGCCCAATTTCGCTACTTTGCGACCTCACATATAATGTCAGACCTCGCAAAAGTAGCCGCACTGGAGCGCGAACGGGGCAACGCAGCCGTAACCGCACTCTTATATATAACCGAATCCGAGCCATCGCACACAGCAGGCCTGAACTTCCAGAAGCTTTAGAAAAGCACGCTCGAACACTTTCCAAAGAGTGCGGATCACGAATAAAGCTGAGCGAGCCAACAAAAGAGAACACCGTGGCGTCTGAGGCAGTGGTGCTTGACTCCGGAGTACTTCTTCCCGCTCGCCCGCGGCGTCTCAGTTGGCCGAGAAACAACAGGCGGCACACCATTTTCTGTAGAAAACTGGCCTTCTCCGGCAAAAAGCATAACCATCGCGGCTATAGAAAGTGCGAAGCAAACCACCGAAGCACTAACTGAACCACAAAAGAGGGCAGATAAAAAAAAAATACAGCGGTGGCAAAACAGCCCCGCAGTGCGAAACGCAGCAAAACCAAAAACAACGAAATAAAAATAAAAGATGGGCAAACACAGACCTCCTACGAGCAAGAACCTTGCGGCTCTATATAGCCGCGAAGTGGCCCTAATTCGGAGAAACCACGCAGCAGCCGCAGCGGCTTTTGCGCGAGAAGCTCACGTCTCTTTGGCCGCAAAGAGAGCTCTGTGTGATTGCGATAAGGGGTGGGGTCGGCGGTGAGAGCTGCCGACAATGCCGTACGAAGGGAAAGGGTCGAAAGAAATGGTGAGTGCACAAAGTAGGAGACAACAATATCGTGTAATGATGTAAAAAATGTACAAGGACGCGCACACCATTTTGTATGGCTTGTCGTATTTAACGCTTCTCGCAGGATGCTTTTCAGCCGCCGCCTCGTCCGAAAGCTCGCCATCTTCATAAGTGTTTACTAAAGCACTGGGAAAGTTCCATCTCCCTGCTCGCGGACGCTGAAATTGTAGGCTCTCCTCTATTGTCTGGTGAGTGGACGTGCGGAAATCATCCCTGCCAGGCGAAAAGCCGAGGTCTCGTGAAAGAGCGGCGCATGTGGCTGCGCGTATGAGACCGAATTCATCGCGGAGCAGCATCCCCGGCCAACCACCTACCTTCATTCGCAAATTGATTGCGTTGCTCCAGTCAAACGCCGCCGCCGCCGCTTCGCTTGAGAGCGCCTCGGCAATCATCGTTGTTTCAGCGTACTCTTCTATTCCGCTGACTCCTTCGTGTTTGCGTTAAGACAAAAAAAAAAAAAACACCGCATCAGCAGAAGGGCAGTGAAGGCATAAAGGTGCGTTATGTGACCGCAGCAGCAATAAAGAAATTGAAACCATCAGCTGCCCACATATGCTGCTGATGGCGCAAAAGTGTACACCCCCTCGCTAGATATTGTGTTCGTTTGCTTAACCTTCGTATCACTGTTCCCGTGGTAGAGTGAGTTCGCACCTTCTTTCATTCATCACTGTTCGCCTCCTCGACGTTTCGTGTATACACGTATATGTAAACGTACTTAGCTCATCGGGGCGTGTTAAATGCACTTCATTCTTTTCTACCTGCCGGGCTGACTACAGACTAGAGGCACGTTCTGCAAAATATTTGATTTAGGCCCGCGTATTGGTGCGTATTTTTTCGCACATGGGGAGCCGGAACGTCTCTTTACATTTGGTTGGGAACAAGGCTCCCGTCAGGAAAGCCGAAACGTCTCTTTTTTTTAAATAGATTTTTTTGTTCAAGAGTCGGCGTTCTGCTTTTTTTTTTCTGTTCTTCTCCCGTGACTTTGCGACCAGATGTGCTTCTGTCAGCACCTCGACTTCGAGCATTATCTGTCTTGCATTATCTTTCCTTATTCACGAAAGTAATGAAGTTCATCGCAGGCAGTCAAGCGGCGCTGTCGCTTAAGGAATATTACAGTATTTAAGGGGACATATTTTATTTGGCACTGTTTGCTTACTTTTACATTTGTCTCTACAGGAACCCTTCTTTTGCAGCAGGAGTTATCTTTGCGCAATTAACTCGTTGGCATGCCAAAACTGCTTGCCTTTCGTCTTCGGTTGGATTAGGTAATTATTGTCAGTCTTCGCTGCTTGTGCAAAAGTACAATGCAATCACAACTGTTTGTGCAGTTTTGACTCTCGGTTCGTACCTTCAGAGCTAGTGCTGGAGACGGCTGTTATACACTATAAGAAAAAAAGAAGCGTCCTTTCACTATTTTTTGCGAGTACTGACCTGCCACATGTATGACTGTCTTTAGAGAGACACGTGAACTCTCTCCGGAGGTAATTATGCTCTCGTCGGAGAGTCGTTGGACGCAAACAAGAGTTAACGTTATATTCAAAGAGAGTCACATACGTGCCAAGTCGGGGCTCACCGAAAAGAGCAAAACATACAATTTTTTGTCTTTATAGAGTCTACACGCTTCGGCTCTTAACTGCTGCGAAGGTCATAGGTTCATACATTGCTCCGCGTCAAGAAGTGATAAATATTGCCATGATCAAACACATAGATTGATGAGAAGTTCCTCAGAAGTGACGGGATGTACCTTGAAAGATGGATGAAGCAAGGAGCTAGAATAACGAAAAAAAAAAAGAGATTACGTACGTCTAGACTGGCGGGAAGTAAATTGAGTAGCTACGAAACCGCAACAAAAAAAAAACTTGGTATTTCTTAAAATCAAAAACCTGGTGTGCGATGCATCTCCATAGAGAGGTGTTCTACTCGCGAAAATATCGAGTCTATGATAAGCTACCCCTCCATGCCTGGGCCGCTAGGTAGGTTCCGAATGCAGTTTGCTTTTGTAAGACATATGACGGCCGAGTGAAAAATGCGCTGTTTGTGTCTTATCAGATGGATGGGCTTGTAGAGATCGATGTTTCCAACTCAAGCATATCCTTCTTTTCACGTCACAAGCAGCTTTGGGTGACCAAGGCGCAAAACTGAAGAACGAGTGCCGCCTTAGGCGAAATCGAACAAGGAAGCTGAGACACCGTCATCTAGGTTCGTGTTCTTCGTTCTGTGTGATGATGATGTCAACTCTTTACGCCGACTTCTTGGTCTATGCAACTGCACCACCAATAACACTGCATCGCTCGCTGACGACACGTTATGATAGACGGCATTTTCAAAGAGATACAACTACAACGTGTGCTTGTTTATTTATGACAAAGTGATCTGTGATCGATTATTCTCGGACAACACGGTGAAGAAGGAAGCGTTTTTTTACTGTTGCTTTACGCCGTACTTTTTTTCATTTTCCTCGCAGCAAGCCGCGTCCTCTATGTCAGAGTAGATGGAAAGGGGGTTGACGGAAAGGAGATGGCGGTGACGAGAATTCGCCCCCCCCCCTCCCTCCAAACGCGGTCGGATTATCCTATATATATATATATATATATATATATATACGCATATGGGATGCTCTCTCACTGCCAAAAGAAAGGTTTGTTGCTGAGTTGCCACTTCCGCTTATAATAAGCGGATCTGGGCTTCTTTGTTCGCCTTGTAGCTTGTAGAATTTTCCAGTCTATTGTCGGGCTTTTCGGGCTTATTTGCATTTTTCCAGCAGATATAGTTATTTTAGTGATGATCACGTTCCCAATAGCGCATTTGCCCCTCACTAATAGCGCGTTTGTCGATTACTTTATGTAGCTGAGTGTTGAAGTCAAACATAGGTTGGGGGAATGAACATGCGACGTTAATCATGCACTGGAAAACGTGCATTCAACTGATTGGAGACTACCCTAGCGACAATGTTAAAATTAAATATGTGCTTTCCTTCATAGTTGCGCATATTTTCGCGGTACAAAATAATTAAAGTGATTTTTTTCAACACCGCTTCGTACTTGAGTGATATTTTTTATTAGTGGCGTAGCTCCTCTTAGTCTAACCTTGTCCCATGTCAGGCGTAACCGCGGCAGTATCTCCCGAACAGTATAATAGATGGCGCTGTCACATAGAGATGCATGCAAACTGCAGTTGGGGGACGATAAACTAGATGGCGCTGTCCCATAGACATAGAAAAAATAAATTAAAATAAATAAAAGATAAAAATAAAAATAAAAAATAAAAAATAAAATAATAATAATAATAAAAATAAATAACATCAAAAATAAAAATACAAAAATAAAAAAGAAAGAAAAACGGAAAAGGGGAAAATAATCAAAGCGGCGTATCGCTTTGATTACTGCTGGGCGAAACCACTGAACATTTCACAGTGTACACATGATTGCTTCAGGAGCTTCGCCAAAGCTCTTCATCATTCACCCGTGGATATGCTGATTTTTTAAAATAAAAATACTTTCAAGATTGGGGAAATTAAATAAATTTCTGCTTCTTTTGGGCTTCGCAAAAGTCGCACCGCTTTTTTTCGGCTTCTTTTGTGATGAATATTTGCTTGTTTGCTCAGTAGCATCTGACAACTCTGGTTTGTAGACTCGGCAAGCTGTTCGAGGACAGCTTTTATTCTATAATCTGGTCATCTGGGTCTGTAATTATACAGCATTGCAAATTAGATTAAACAATTTTAATTCACTTTCAATTCCGTTTTTAACCTGCAAGATTAACGATGTAGAAAGGCGTTGCCTTATGTATGAAGAGGTAGCCGTCACCAAGCAATGGGGGCGACTACTTCCTCATTTATTTTTTCTCAATAAAAAAGAAAAAAAAACACCGTTGCTGCGGTTGTGTTTTGTCTTTGGAGATAAAAACCAATCGGCCTAAATACCACCGCGTGTCTGAATTCTGGAGTCCTTCAGCGAGCCATTTCGACTTTATAGCCTATACCACTTGAATCGATTTCATTCTCTTATCTAGGTCTCAACTGAAATTGTTCCACCCTATAGAAGAAAGAACAACAACAAAAAAATTAAGTACGGCTTGAAAGACATAAAGCCCTCTTTGCAAGTTTTCTTCGTGTGCTTGTGTGCCAACATGCAGCCGTCAGTTTCAGCGCACCACTCGGTTAGTGTTAGTCGATGGAAATCAATTGAGGGCCGCTCATTATAGAACAGAAGATACTGCTTCCGGCAACACGCAGATTGTTCTTCAATAATTGCTCTGTTTACCTTTATTAACCTAGATTGGAAAGCAAAGCCAGAATATTCTCGGATGTGGCGCATTCGATATGAGTGTGCGGTGTAAGCAGCTTCAAATAAAATTCTAAAAATTCGCGTCTTTTTTTCTTCTTTTAATTCATGAGAACAGAGGGAATGACGGTTCGTAGGAAGGGGGCTAATCTCCAAAACGCAAGGTACAGATAACAACGTACCCCGTCGACAATATTATTAACAATGTTGCATTCGTATAGGCGCGTGTATAGTTTATAACATTTTAGTTGCTATAGATTGTCGTTATCTATTCAGATTAGTTTAAGTGAGCCATTTCTGTAAACAAACTAAGACTGCTAAGTTTTGCCTACCGCTGGTCTTATGCATTGCGCTGTTTTTATTTAGTTTGATTATGAGCCTAAATGAGTATTTGTTCACGCGTAACGAGCACCAAAAAAATGTGCTGTACGCCCATAACATTGATGTTATCATCGATGTTATCATCGATGTTATCATCCATGTTATCATCCATGTACGCTCATAGTACGCGAGTATTGAACTCTGTCGTAGCTATGCTATAGCTGAAGGTGGCATAAGAAGTCATCCGCAGACAAGCGCAGACAAAAGAAAGGACAAGAACTTTGTCTTGTCCTCTTTCACTCATTTTACATAAATTTCCGCTCTTGCTAAGTCAAGGCAAGCTTTATCTAAGATAAAGCTCAGAAAGGTGTAGAAGCTTGATTACGTAAGCAACTTTGCTATGGCAAAGCACTGGGCGTTGATCGGTGGCCTTCGGTACGTTGCTCATGAAGTTGCAGGCACCCCCAAAATTTTATTGATAATAATTTGTTTGCGCGATTTGACACTCAGAGGTATTCTAAAAATTGGGTCGTATTAGGAATATATAACTCAGAAAGAGGGGAGGCTGTCAGCATGGCGTCTTTAAAATAAGAACAAAAGTTAATTTGAATAGAGTTGGGATATTAGGGCACGCCAAACCGCTTGGAAACGAAAGCTCTGCGACTTCGTGCCATATTCCAACCTGAATGTTTAGATATTTGACCTCGAATGTCTTAAGGAATCACTGTTTGCCATGCTTAACTTCGAGAATACTTTACGTTATGTGTCTGGGTAGTTAAGAAAGAGGCAGCCAACTCCGTCGTCTGTGAAGAGGCCTTTGTGTTGACGTTTCCACATGGCGCAATAACTGCGTACACTATGTTTAATAAAGTGCTTGCAATATTTCGTCGATGTTTGTTCACAATGCGTTGTAATGCTCCTTGGCTATTGGGCGATATTAGGAGACATGCTTTTGATCATTGATGTACAGAACGATATGTCAACTAAGCCGCTTAAGTATATATATGTAATGCCCTTAATTTTGCAGTTGCCCAAATGACAATAGTTTGTATTCTCCGACAATGCTTCCTGCAGTTCTAGTTTGCCCTTTATTCTTTCTTTATTTATAACTGTACGGGATGCTCCCCTGTAAACGTTAGCAAATATAGTAACAGAAACTAAAACAACTGAAACATGCTATTTGGACATCAATATGATGTTCTGTCATTTGTCCTCTTCCGTCGATAGCCCCATTTTTGGGCACTAATTACAGGGGTAATTAAAAAAACATATCTTAAAGGAGTACTGACACAAAAATTTTGCACCTTGTTTTTTTTTTTGTTGCAATAGATAGCTTATGATCCACTTATCACGGCTGCAAACCTCGTTTTCGCGAGTGCGCGACGGTTATTTATTTAGAGACGTTATTAGAGCGCCCAGTCACAGTTTCGGTTTCAAAGAGCACCGATCTAGGCAGCGTCCTCCGGAAGCCGGGAAAACACAGCTGGCCACGTGAACACGCAAAATTGTGACGTAGGCTGCGCGCGAGCGTGTGCAACGTTTATAGAACTTTTATAGTACGTTTATAGAACGTTTATAGAACGTTTATAGTAGTTCCAGAAACGTTGAGCGTGTGTGCAGTGGGCGCCAAACCAGGTCAAGTGGCGCCAGCTATGGAGGATTAGAAACAACTAACAAACGCGTAATCTATGTCCTCCGAGCATTCGGAAGCGCCCATCTCGACTCGCTAAGCTTACAGCATCGATTATTTGACTATGGCTCTCAAGAACGGCGCCGAATCGGGACGAATACATTGCTGTCGAAGCTTAAGGACATGAATCTAAAGCAAATGGAAGCATCAGTTCGGAACTTACACGTTACAGAGCGCACGGCGGCCACTTGATAGATTCGAAGTGGACGACAACCGCTTTTGGCAGCGCTGCCATGTTTTTTGGAGGCGCGAATGCCTCGCCGGCGAAGCTTGCCGTGCAAGTTGGACAGCTCTCGCGCGTGCGGCGACGGCCGACGTTCTGCGGCACCGCGCCGTTGCGGCAGGCTTGCCGCTAGCGTGAGCGGGCCATAACATCTGCCAACGGGCACGACGAGCGAACAGCGGAAGAGAACACAACCAGCACACGCAAAGCCGCAGGCACGGAGGAAGAAATGGCAGGTAGCACGGCACAAGCGCAAGGGCACAACCAGCCACCAGCCAACACAAACTCGTAACGTAGATTTCTTTACACATCCGCCGCGTTGATGTCGGCGTCGCGAAGCGCTCGCATCTCGCTCAGTCGCGCGGCATGCACTTTAAAATTGATTTTAAATATGTTTTAGGCTATATTGGCCCTTGATATTTCGTAGACGTTGTGTACGGCTCCACATACATCTATTTCACTCATTATCTCGCCTTCGAAATTTTGTGTCAGTGCTCCTTTAACTATTAAACAAACAGCAGCTTCGATAGAGTTAGCTGTTAAACCTGCAGCATGCAGAAACTCTCTTCATATCACTTGATTCCCTTGATAAATAGAATAGCTCAGAAGTGTACCATTTCTGTGTTCCAAATTTTTTTATTAGCCATAACTTCACTGCCCGACGTCAAAGATCAAACAGTGAGTACACAATTTCACTTATTCGCAGCGTCTGTTCGGTCCGTGACCTGGGCGGGTCTAAAACATCCTGCGTACACAGACTCTTCTGGAAGTACACGTACCGGTAATGGACAAATATCCTCACGCTGCAGCTGCGTGGTCAGCGGCTTGCGGAAGGAAATGAATCACCGGCCTCAGATGACAGCGGAAGCGTGCGTTTGCCTCGAAGCGGAAGTTGAGGTCGTCTACTTCCTGTCAGGTATAATATTACTCTTATCTGCCTGCCAACGTGCTTGCGTTTTTATTCGCTCCTCTGGCAAGCTGTAGCATTCACAACCAACGTCCTCCAAATGCACGAGACATTTATGTTTTCAATAGCATCCCAAAAGGACCGTACATATGAGCGGCGCTGTTCACAGACGGAAAGATGGCGCTTTAGCTTTTCCACGTACTTTGTTTATACTTACATAGTTGAAGCTTTCCGTCGTTTCCAGCACTGATATTCCTACACGCTATTCTATGTATGATAGTGTTGATTACAAATTTGCAAAAGCTTTCGTGTATTTCTGATTTAGCATTATGCTATGGCTGTCCTCACTTTGTTTACAAGGGAGCACATATTTCACGTCCTCTGTCATGTCTGCTGTAGACGCGCTTTTTTGTTAAAGCAAGCAAACAAACAAGCCCAAAGCAACAAATAAGATCGTTCAAAATCCTGCGAACATCCTGCTTTGCTCAGACGCAATTAGTTTATGAAGCGAAAACGGCAGCGTTAATCTTTTGCTGCTCTAGCGTTCTAAATTACCGACCACACGCTAAACAATGCTGGTAAATTACTGCAAGCTTTCCAAACATTTTTTTTTTCATTTTTTTTTCACAGACAGCTGCTGGTTGCGCTACATGCATTAGAATGCCCTACTTCGTGCAAAAAACAAACGCGAGTACTTCTCGCGCGTTTAACTACCTTTACGTTCCAGCTATAAATCATTCTCATAATTATAACCTCTAAGTTTGGGGGCTTTCGGAAACCTCTTGTTGCTTTGGCTAGCGTCTTTAGCGCGTGTGCTATGTTTCGGCACTTGAAACGTCAACATAAAACAGAAAAAAATTAACATGTGTTCATGTGTTTGTAAGCTGTTGCGGCACTGCCAGGCTTTTGATATTTCTGACAAGCTTCCCGACTTGCTTCTCAAGGCGAAGCTTGAATGATTTTGGATATAAAACAAATATCCACATGTACGGGGTTACAGCTAACTCTGTTACTGGTTTTAAAAGCACGTTCTGTTGCTCCAGCGCCGTAACGACGTGAAACTTTTGGCACTAGTGGCGCTGTTCACAAGTAGTGATTTGTAATGGTGACGTGCAAAATGCGAAAGTACAATTATTTTTTCCTCCCTTTCTCTCGAACGATTAACAAATAAGCGTTGATCAAGTGCGTTCAGCGCTGACTCCTCCACGGCATGGGGTAGTCCAGGAATATGGGGAATAGGTATTCAACTTGGAACAACCTGATGTATAGTGGCGAAGACGAGTCTGTTTGTCGGAATACAGGCTACAGTGTCATTACCTGTTTCACCGCTGTGAATCGCCCCAGGTCTCCATCTCCCTCTCGACCTCGCTCCTGCCCTGGATTTACAAACTATGGCTTTTGGAAGAAGTCCTAAACTTGTTGCAGGAATTACCTAGTTGAAACGATTCTTTCAACTACTTTGAGTAATGTGTTTTTACCAATTTATAGCCACTGGTTTACCATAGTATCGCAGCTACTTTCGTTTTTGATGTTTCCCGTCAGTTTGTTTGCCCGTCAGTTTGTTTGGACGAAACATGACGTCATTTACGCGCTTTCCTGCCTTAGCTAACGGAACTGCGCAAAAAAGGAATTCGCAACATGTTTAAATCGTCGGTTCGTGTGATTTCATTACTTCACTCTTAAAATTACAGTCCGAGGTGATACCTGTTCATTTTTTCATTTTTATCTTTTTTTGCATATGCCCTTTAAAAACCTCGAAGAAATTAACATTCTTGAGCAGGGTGTGTAGCTGGAGACACTTGTCTTTCGATGGCATGACCACTTGTCGAAACATTGGCTCCAGCAACACACCCTGTTCAAGAATGTTCACCTCTCCAAGCTTCCATCCTCTCCTACACTTCTGCCTCGTCAAAACCTCGACGTTCTATCTTCCTTATCTGCACGTATTAATTTCATTGCGTGTCGATTGTTTCCTGAAATCTTACATTGCTGTCAACTCCTTAGACTGATGTCCCTTCGTCTAAATACTGCTAAGGCGGCGGCTGAAAATAAAGGTAATTCTCATCCTTAAATATTCAGAAAAGAAAAGTTCAGTCTGCAGTAATTTTTTACGATGATAGATATGGTTATAAACACGCATAAACGAGTCCCAAAACCGCTGGCTAAACAAAAGAAATGTTAAAGATTAAACCATACATAAAAAAAGGAAGGAAACGTCACGGGAGCAATTACGACATGCTCTGGAATGCGGGTCATTTTTCTCTGGCCATCTTAAGCGGTGCTCACGAGCACTTTTCGGAACGCGTCCGCGCAGGCATCCATCATGTCAACGAGCGCGGAAAGACAGCGCCTTTTCCCTCCCCCACCTTCTCCGCTGCCTCCCCTATTTCTTTTACCTTGCACATTAGGGCCTTGTTCAAGGCTTCGATGCACGGTTGGCGTGCGGCCTCGAATCATGAGTGGCATTGAGCAAACCTAACCCAATTGTCTTGTTAGCCGCCGCACGTAACCTCAAAACTTCTCTTGGAAAGTTTTGATGCGTGCGGTTAACGAACGTACATTAATGAGAAGGTAAGTTACGTTAAAGCGGGCTTTCGCAGGACCAAGTTACGAAATTCGGGCTGCCTCTTTCGAGGTAAATCACGCACATCTATACCACATGTACTGTTTCTTTTAATGTGCTGATAAAGACGCGGCGTGGGTTACGGCCACCTGGCGGATATTGCGTGTGTGCACCTTTTGTAATGTTCAGTACCTTTGCAGTTACGAAGCGAAGTGAAGGCACTAAAACAGAGAACCTGAAAAATATCTATCTATCTATCTATCTATCAGCGTTTCGGCCGGCATCCGCCCAAAATTCAGGAAGACATTCATCTCTCTCTCTCCCTATATATATATATATATATATATATATATATATATATATATATATATATATATATATATATATATATATATATATATATATATATATCAGAGAGAGAGAAGTAGTGCCATTGCTTTCTTTGTCTTCCATCTGCAAGCATCGTAAATCATTCATATATCCTTGTAGGTTATATGCATAAGACTGACCCGGTGTACTTTATTAATGTTGATGTTTGTTTGCGTTTTTGCGTTTCGATATTGCCTGCGAGGTCTGCTGCTCGTGCATACGAAAAATCGCTTACAAATGAAGTTGCGATGCGTGATGTGGAAAGAAATGATCGCATTGTAGCACACGTTGCACAGGACGAAAACGAACGTAATTGTTCGCATCGTTGTTGATTGTATATGAGTTATTTACATGCTTGATCGAAGATGCTCCAAATGCACATTCGATAATTCAGATGTGAAGCGTCTTTTCCCTGTTGATTCTTGAAAGCTACTTTACGTCACTATAGCGTTAGTCTTCTTAACAGAGCTGTTAAGTGAATGCGCTAACTTGCAGAGTAAGCTAAGCTGATTTTCTATATTACTGATGCTATTTGAGGAATCTTCCTTGAATGTAAGCTTAACTGCTTACGCAAAACTTCTATCGGCACGAAAAAATAAGATGCAAGAGCTCGTGTGCTGATTAAAAAGCAATGACGCTGCGCAATCACCCAGTGTTTACACGAAGATAAGCCGCCAGAAGAGAGAAAAGAAAAGAGGATATTGCGGTACTTGACGTGAAGGACTATCGTGTTTATTACTAACAAAACATGAAATCCAATCTTTTGAAGCAGGCCTCCCCAATCTGACCACACACTAACCACATTTCTTTAGCGGTTATAAAAATCGCATTTGCCCGTGCTGCGGGCACTTAAACAAGTAAGAAAAAAATATTGAACTTTACGCCCATCGCATCACGAAAAGGTTGTTTACCCTTCGTTGTTTATCGTGATTTTTATGGTGTAATTACAGACACAGCGTTGTTGAAAAATAAGCTAAGTTTTTCTTACTAAGGAGTATTAGGGTGATGTGTGCAGCCGCGCTTCTTGCTCAATATTTATGCTGCATGAGAACAGAGTTTTTATAATATCAACAAGACACGTAAAGAGGCTGAAATCGCATGGCATATTTCTGAATAGATTATACGTGATGAAAGTTAAATAAATAATAATGTCACGGTTGAATGTGGTTAAACCAAGCTCGTGATAGCAGCAACTGCCGCGGAAAGCATGCCGCGGAAAGCATGCCGCGGCAGTGGCTCGCGCGTCAGCGCAATCGCACGGCAAGAAGCGGAACACTTTCCCCATTTCTTTCCATATTGCCGGCGCCTAGGTCACGTGACAAAAGTTGGCGTCTCTCGCCGACCGACGAAGAGGGGTAGCCGGGAGATGAGAACAAACCGGCACTGCGCATGGCCGTTGCTATGTAGCCGCATTTGAGAAAGTAAGAGGAGGAAGTTGACGTTGACTGAACTTCAAGGTCAAAACCACACGTAAGGTCGTTTTCTGTGTTTGTGGAGAGGGGTGTCGAGCTACCACTCTAAGAAACCTCACATGGTCCCTTGTATGCATTGGCCTGAGATTATTCGAAATCAAAGGCCGCCGTGTGTGGTTATCAACTACCGTGCACTTCATATGAAATGAACTCCGCTTTATAAAGTATTTTTCATTCGCACAAACACCGCAAAGACGAAGTGAGCGCGCAGCTCGCGATCCCTTCGACTTCTTTGTCGGTTCAATTTGCTCACGCTAACTTTTCTTTCAAGGTCACGCTCGCATGAGAAACTTCGGCACAGATTTCCCAAAGCGTGAAAACAGTCTTTTAAATTTACGTTAGAACGTGCAAAAGATCCTTGCTTAGTTTCAAATTATTGGAAGCCAAGAACACAGCCTTTCGATCATAACCTGCGTGGTATACATACAGAACGCTTCCGTGTCATATTTGTTCGAATAAAAAAACTTTCCTCTTATCCAGATACTGGGCCTGTTAATAGCGAAGGCGGTTCGCCAGCGGAAGATACACTTATGAAGAGTTTTGTGAATTCGGGACATGAAGTGTTATGGACTCAGTCCCTCTTACAATTCTGTCAGGTATGCTATGTTTTGGCCTGAAAAAATAAAAATAAGTCGTGTATGCGGAACCTAGTTGAACAAACATAAAATGAGTGATAACTCGCCTTATAACACACGTTTACTTTCGCTAACTATTTTACTTACCATATCTTTTTTTTTATACATTTATTTTAGGAGATGTTGTTTCCTATATGTGGCGCTGGCTACTCCTGTTCCCTTGTATAATACTTATCGTCGTAAAGTAGTGGACGAACACTCACGCACTGTCACAAGTAAGAAGTGTGTGCCAGAAAAAAAAAGAAGACGACGACGAAGCTGGCCAGCTGTTCGAATCGGAACGAGCACGTGCTTGGAAGATTACTGAGACCGCGAGGCACGTGAAATGAGCTGAAAAGGAGGAAGAAGACTGGTGAGCTGGCATTGACTTCAATGCCGTGTGTAATTTCATGCAAAACACTAAACGTGTACCTTTTTAATCTTCCTTCAAAAACGCTCTTAATTAAAATGCGGGTCAATATATCTAATCTCACCAAATTGTTCTGATCAGGTTAATACGGCTGTCTGAAATACGAGCGCAATAGCATAATTTTTGAAGTATTAATTTGATGTCTTATTTATTGTTACCATTTCTACTCTTAATTTTTTTTAACCATTTTACATTCTTCGAATAAGATTTTAAGCTTCAACTACACATTCTTGGCCCATCCCCCAGAGTGGGTACGTGCCATAGAAAAGTAGGCAAAACAAACAAACAAACAAGCATTGACTGGGTGGACCCAATCTCCTGCATTGGGTATGAGCCATGCACAGAGGACAACAACAACAACGACTAAGCAGCGCAAGGTTGCATCGCCAGCAGACGCACCGGCAACGGGAGCGGCGGGCGTTCGGGTCTGCAGCCGGTGACGCGGGCGTCCCGAGGTGTGCACGGCGTACTCAAACGGCGTTCGAGCAAGGCACCTCGGCGATGCAGTGGCGGCGCCCCGCAAGTACGAGCGTCCCTGACGCAAACCCCCTTCAGGTGCCAGCCACCGAAGACAATCGCCGGAGAGCCACGTCAACGGTGGGACACCATGCCGGGCGAAGGAGCCGAACACGACGTTATACCTAACGGGTCTAAAGGCTGCATGCGTCAGCGATACGACGACCTGCACGCACAGGTGACGGACGACGCATCGGACAGTAGACTGGATCCAGAGGTCGGCGAGGGACACAAGAAATTACCGAACGAGGACGACTACTGACCGGACATTGACGACGAACCGCGTCCGCACAAGCAAGTAAGAACTGTCTTGCACAATAGCAGTTCTAGAGTTGCTGGACAAGGAATAGCTATAGGATAGTTCAGTTATATTGCTTGTTGATGTAGTTTTTGTACATTTGTACATTTTCCGAGTATAGTGCCTTTTGTTTGATAAATGTATTGTTCTGACAATGCGGTCGAGACTGAGTCTATCGCCCTTGACCACTCGAATCCATGACGCGCACTTAGTACCAGTACTTCAATACAAACAAAGGTTCGCTCAACAGAAAAATTCACAAACCACATATATTCTCACAAACGAAAATGTCCCCGCATGACACAAAAATACTCCTAGATGTTCTCGCAGCAGATGATCGGGCACTTGCATGTTATCTGCAAATACCGCACTCTAACTACAACAGTCATGTTTGCAGGAACAAATGCTGCCCAAACTGAAAAATACAAGAAACACGTATATTACAGTCGTATCGCGCTTTTTTTAGTTACCTTAACAGATTGTTCTTATTGATTATAACACTTTTTTTTTTACTTTCAAGTTAGTTGGAAACGGCATATGCAAAATTAAGCTCGTTTCTTTATACACGATCAATTTGCGAAAAACATCCTCTGTACATTAGCATATTCAAAATTCACGTATGCAGCGAGCACTGCCATTGCATAAGAGACATGAAAAATTACGAAAATGTCTGTGGCATGTTGTAGTGTCGAAGAAAGAGGAAAGGCTTCATTAAATTAACCGCGTGCGCCCGTGCACCTCTAACACGGCGAAATAAAGTAAAAAATATTGATGTATCACTGTCCTTACGAGAAAAAAAAGATAATGTCTTCACACTTCTAAATAATGTTAACTCTTTCGAAACAACCAAATTAAGTTAAGCTTAAAAATCTGAGCCAAGCTCTGGCAGCCGACATTTCAAAAATTGTAATATAAAAACAGGCGCGTTATTTAAACTTTTTTTCTTCAGGTTTTCGTAATGCAGGGCTAATGAACGTTCGGTTCAGCAAATATTTTTTTCTTTTTTCTATAACTGCGCTATGCCTCGGCATGCTGTGGGAGGTGTCGCGTGCCCCTACCAAATTAGGGCACAAATCAATAGTAGTTTCTTTATTATTCTACTTTATTCTCAGGACCATGGCACAAGTACGAACTGTCGTGTTATCTTGATTTTTGTTAATCTTCCGTAAGTTTTGCCTGCTCCTACTTTCACCTGTCGCCCCGAGAAAATTAGTCCAATCCATAATTTTTCCAGCTGTCGCTGCAGGTTTTCTTTGTGCGTAGTTGTTTTCATATTACTTCGAAAGAAATGAACGTGAGTCATGGGATTACTTTATCATTGTCATGATGCTGGAGCGAACTTTAATAACGGGTCTGTGCGGCTTGAAGTTTTAATGAGGTGTAAGGTGTGCAGTGGAAACACCTATCAAAAAAAAAGAAAAGAAAAAGATGGTAGGGAACTACTGATTGAGCGAAGCGTATGTTGTCTTGCGCACTTTATTTCCTTCGAGTTCGTAAGACTGCTATCGCTTCGAGGCGATCAAGGTTGAAATTTTCTGTCCTCGAGTGAAAGCATTATGATTGTTGTCATGACAACCACGTTGGTATGGACGGCAAAATAAGTAGGTTCTCCTTATCACAAGTTGAAGTTCAGCATGCTGAGGGACAGTTTCTGTTGCTATGATAACGACCGATGTTGACGTTCCTGAAAAATGTTCATTTCCATTACTACAATAGGGAACAGAAATACCGAAATCCTAGGAGTCCTCCGACGAAGGTCAAGACTTTTCTATTGTAATATTAGAATAACATCAGATGAAAAGCGGCATTTTCTTTTCATTCCGCGAAACATGAAACAGGGGATTCTCATACAGTTCCATTCCTCGCCACTGTAGCAGTGCTCTTTGAGATAATCGATCGACCCAGATTTTTTTTTTATCTAAGGCTAAGCACGATCGTGAGCGTCGTGCATATACTTAGTCTACTTGATGAAAGAAAGAAGGAGCCCTTCGCGCAATTCGGAAATGGTAATATCGACGATTCCAGGCCTAAATATTCAAAGTAATCTGTCCCTCGTCGTGCTTCTGCTTCAAAAAAAAAAAAGAAAATACGGAAGAAAGGAAAAAGCGAACCAAGAAATGCGGGGCTATTCTCGCGTCAATCTCTTCCTCAGTCTTTCTCGACCTGAAGAGACCACGTCTCCTCGAAGTCGTTGCGCGTTTCCGGGCGTTACTCGTCTGAACCATACCCAAAACCTGGCGCGGAAATTTTTTATATTTCTTGCTGCCTGCCTCCGACGAGCGCTGACAACGACATAAATTTTCTGCCTACACACGTGCCTCACTCCTGACGAATTGGCGACAAATTGCCGCATGGAAAGTCCCCGCGGACTTACGGAGGGTGAAAAGGAAGCGAGAAGATGGCGGAACAAAGAGCGTGCGGTCCCGCTGTCTGACTCGTGGCGTAGCCTCGTTAAACCGAATCCCGCCGCCAACCGCTGCGATTGGCTGCAACAGAAAGGCACCATGAGGTGACGGCGGATTTCTTTTTCGAAGTCTTCTTGTCACTGGAGAGAAGAACGACGGGCTCGCGAGCGACAGGAGACAAGGACGAACAATTTATTTCATCGCTACGTTATTCTTTATTTCTTTTTTCTTCTCTCGTACAGTCCATATACCTGTGGCTTTCTAAGAAGTCTTCGTTGGCACCGGCAGTGACAGGGCCGCGGGCTTTCCGGGCGCCCATTGGCACCACCACCGTCGCGTCTTCCGACGCACTTCCTCCATCTAATCACGGAAGGAAACCAGCAGTGCCCCACCCTCTCCACTTTCTCAGTTATCGATCCGAAGATAGTGCGAGAGAATGAAAAAGAGAGAGGGTGTCTGAGCAAGGGCAAGCATTCGCTTTTTCCTCCCTGATACTGCTTCATCTTATATCACCTTCGTCTTCTTCCGGGCCCGGTCATCTCTTTCAGTCTCGGTGCTATCGTAGACTTGGCGATTTTTTTTTCCTTTTCGCGTCTTATCTTTTAGCGCTGGCTAACCCCCCTCCTCCTCGTTTCTTCCGCATCCGCTTCCCGTTCTTCTTAGCACTCCCCGGCTTCGTGTGTGTTAGCGCGTGGGTATGTGCGTCTGTACAGGCACCGAAGAGAGTGCGGTTTCTTGCGCACATAGTTATACGTACGTATAGCCCCCCTGCTGCGTGTCTTTGACGATTTCTAGCACGACCAGTCGCTCGTCGTCTCCTTCCGCGCTGCGATGCTTCCCTCTTCGCCGCAAAGAGCCCTTCCGGTGTCACTTTTCCTGAAGGATCCCGGCTGCCCGTCCAAATTATTGGTCTGCTCAGGGATCTGACGTTTATCACGGCATCAAAGGCGCGTGTCCTCCCTGTAGCCATGGCTCCCCCCCCCCCTCTCTCTCTCTCTCTCTCTCTCTCTCTCTCTCTCTCTGTAGTTCCGCGTCAGCTGAAGGCTCCTGCCCGCTTTGTGGATCACCTTCGCTCAGGCTGAGCGATGACGACCGCAGTAGTGTTGGACGTTTGCTCCGGGATAGGAGGGATGAAGAGTGCAATAAAGCAATGCCCCCTCGTTTTCCGCATCTCCCATCTAAAGATGTGAGCTGAATTCTCTGCTTTCTTGAGGGCACAATGGAGCGTTATTTGAGGGTGCTGCTGAAGGGTTAACGACAACTTACTGGCACATTGTAGCACCGAAACATATTCACACAACAAGAAACACAGGAAGACGGGACAGGCGCTTCTTGTGTTTCTTCTTGTGTTAATGCGCCTGAGCGCTACAGTATGTCAGTTAGTAAACAACATGCCCAGCAATGTTTCTGCAGTTACGACAAGGCTATGACCAAAGCATTTGGCCTAAGTGGTATATTTTTAGAGGGTCCTACAAATGCATGGTGTCTTGCAACCAAGTCCTCTTTTAGCTCTTGGTGTTACCCGCCGCGGTGGTCTAGCTGTTATGGCGCTTGACTGCTGACCCGAAGGTCGCGGCATCGAATCCCTGCTGCGGCGGCCGCATTTCGATGGAAGCAAAGTACTAGAGGCCCGCGTGCTTTGATTTAAGGCTAGGTGACGTCGTTTGTGTCACTTTCAACTTACTTCTTCCCGCACTCTACTGTACGCACCCATCTATGTTTTACGTGTTCCTGCTAACAAAAAAAAATTGAATTTTTTTGGGCTATTAGTGAAAACAATTCCTGTCTCCTGTCTGTCGGCTCTGCCCTTCAAGCCCAATAAGGCTTTGGCAAGCCAATTTTGCATTGATGCATTGTCTTGGTGTTAATAAATTATTATTATTATTATTATTATTATTATTATTATTATTATTATTATTATTATTATTATTATTATTATTATTATTATTATTATTATTATTATTATTATTATTATTATTATTAGCAGCAGCATGCGTAATTTTATTCCCCAATACACACATAAACAACGTAAATATCCCCACTGGTTCTCATCTGAACTTATCAGTGCACTGAAGCATAAAGATCGCGCACACAGGAAATCTAAATGTTCTCCATCGAGCGAGTGGAAGGAAGAGTTCAGCTTTTTTCGAACTCTCGCTAAACGCCTATATAAACGGGATCATAGTTCGTATATTGAATTCTTAGAAAAAAGCGCTTCTGACAGGCCAGCTGAGTTTTGGAAGTATGTACGTAAACGGTCCAGCAAAAGCGGAGAGTCTTTCAGACTACTAGACTCAAATGGGGTAGAAGTGCATGCCGTCGCTGACTGTTTTGCCGCACATTTCTCATCCGTTTATAAGGCCTCAGACTCTAGCACTGATATCAGACAGCCTAAGGCAGTTCGCTCACCCACTGCTTTGTCGCTGGATGAAAATCTTATCTGCGAATGCATTAAGTGCTTAAAACCATCCTTATCATGTGGCCCAGATGGCATCCCCTCCGCCATACTAAAACCTTATAGTAGTATATTTGTCCCAGTACTGACTACGATATTTAATAACTGCCTGGACACTTCCACATTTCCTAGCATGTGGAAAACTGCTCGTGTTTTCCCAGTATTTAAGTCGGGCTCTAAAACAGATGTTTCTAATTATCGCCCGATTTCTCTACTATGTGCCACATCAAAGATCTTCGAGCTGGCTCTTCACAAAATATTGTCTTTTAGTGTTAAAAGCTCATTGATTCCTAATCAACATGGTTTTCTCGCTGGCCGCTCAACTACCACAAATCTTGCTAGTTTCATGACGCAGATCTCCACACCTATTTCTCAGAGAGGACAGGTTGACGTACTCTACTGTGACCTGAGCAAGGCTTTTGACGTAGTCAGCCACACACTGATTATGGTTAAACTTGCGCAATTTGATGTTGACTTGTCGGTTGTGAATCTCCTGCAGAGCTATCTGCTCAATAGATATTGTTATGTAGCGGTAAATGGCCAAACGTCTTCTTTGTATAAAGTGACTAGTGGGGTCCCTCAAGGGTCAGTATTAGGCCCACTCCTATTTTTAATTTACGTTAATGATGTTTCTTTTGCCATTCGTAATTCTTCTTTCCTCTTGTATGCCGATGACATCAAGATTTTTAAGGAAATTCATTCAGTTAACGACTGTCGCTTGCTGCAGTCAGATTTGCGCTCTTTTTCCGAATGGTGCAACGCTAATAACCTTTCTCTGAATGCCTCGAAGACAAAATTCATGTCTATCACTCGCAAAACATCTAGCGTGTCATTTCAATACTCTGTCAATTCTGTGTCCTTATGCAAGGTTTATGAGATCAGTGATCTTGGTGTTGTTGTTGATAGCACGTTAAACTTTTCTGCTCACGCTAAGCGTGTTGCTTTGCGGGGTCTTCGCACCCTAGGCTGTGTTTGCAGATTGTCTAGAGAATTCCGTTCTCCTATGCCCTTCCGAAAATTGTACACCGCGCTATGTCTTCCTCAACTGGAGTATGCGTCCGTGATATGGAATGGCATTGCTCAATCCAGCGGTAACACCATTGAACGAGTCCAGAAAAAATTCCTTAGCATATATAACCATCGCTTTGCTAAAAAATCTCGTTCAGATGCTGCTGAATTATTATCACTGCCATCACTTCACTGCCGACGAAATCGTTCTGATCTCTTGTTTCTTTACAAGCTAGTCCACGGTATCATATCCTGCCCTGTACTTCTCAATTGTGTTAATTTTCGAATTCCGCGTAAGTTAACCAGAGAGAACAGACCGTTTCATGTACCCGCCTGCTTCTTCCAACACTCTACCGTTCACAGAATACAAAGTCTCTATAATGTTAATTTTCTTGATCTTGACATTTTTCATAGTCCACAATCATTGTTTTTATCCGAGCTTTGTACTGTTTTGACATAGTATGGCACAATGTACAAAGTCTTCCCTTCTCCGTCTTTCCGCATAGTTGTATATATGCAATCTAATTTTTCATTCCCCTTCTATATTTCTCGTGTTGTCTTATTTTACTCCTCCCCTTTTGTCTTCATTTCTCTTTGTCTACGTGTATTTGCTCTTTTTATTTCTGAAGACTGTCTGTATTGTATAGTTTATTTTTATTGTTTTTTTTTTGCGTGCGCCTGCACAAAGACCTTACGGTTGTTCCTGGGCACGTTAAATAAATGATTGATTGATTGATTGATTGATTGATTGATTGATTGATTACTATTATTATTATGTTCTCCATCCAGCGAGTGGAAGGAAGAGTTCAGCTTTTTTCGAACTCTCTCTAAACGCCTATATAAACGGGAT
This sequence comes from Rhipicephalus sanguineus, assembly GCF_013339695.2. NCBI lineage: Eukaryota > Metazoa > Arthropoda > Arachnida > Ixodida > Ixodidae > Rhipicephalus > Rhipicephalus sanguineus. Next base: position 38,701,424 of record NC_051177.1, read on the forward strand.
CATAGTTCGTACATTGAATTCTTAGAAAAAAGCGCCTCTGACAGGCCGGCTGAGTTTTGGAAGTATGTACGTAAACGGTCTAGCAAAAGCGGAGAGTCCTTCAGACTACTAGACTCAAATGGGGTAGAAGTGCATGCCGTCGCTGACTGTTTTGCCACACATTTCTCATCCGTTTATAAGGCCTCAGACTCCAGCACTGATATCAGACAACAGCCCAAGGCAGTTAGCTCATCCAGTGCTTTGTCGCTGGATGAAAATCTTATCAGCGAATGCATTAAGCGCTTAAAACCATCCTTATCATGTGGCCCAGATGGCATCCCCTCCGCCATAATAAAAGCATATGGTACTATATTTGTCCCAGTACTGACTACGATATTTAATAACTGCCTGGACACTTCCACATTTCCTAGCATGTGGAAAACTGCTCGTGTTCTCCCAGTATTTAAGTCGGGCTCTAAGACAGATGTTTCTAATTATCGCCCGATTTCTCTACTATGTGCCACATCAAAGATCTTCGAACTGGCTCTTCACAAAATATTGTCTTTTAGTGTGAAAAAAATCACAGCATATCCACGGAGTGAATGATGATGAGTGGGCGAAGCTGCGGAGGTTCATCGGTAAACCGTGAATCTTCCGTGAATTCTGCCCAGTACATCAACACCGACGTGAGATCGGGCGCGTTTATACTAAAGGTTCGATGAGTTATGACGACTTGCAGCTCACTTTAATTTTACATGTACGCTGTGAATTTTCATTGTTTAGAAAACCATTGCTTTAGAAAACACCTTGCGTCTTTCGTTAAGCAGCTGGCGTCTTTTTCGTTTTGCTTTAGAAACATCTGGCGTTCTTTCGTTTTGTTTTTACAAAACATCTGGCGTCTTTCGTTGGTTTATTTCATCAATCAACGGCGTTTTGAACAAAATTTTTATTGTTTAATCACGCACAGGAGAAATCTCACCAGGCACTACCTTGGAGGTAAACAATGGCTGCTAATGGGAATGAGAGACAGAAGAAGTCGGCTTTTAGCTAACACTTACACTTATACAGAGACAGAAGAATTCGGCTTTTAGTTAACGCGCACGCTGCGAATTTTTTATTGTTCAACAACGCACAGGAGAAATCTCCCACCGGCACCACCTTGGAGGTCAAAGGGTAAGACTTGTTACTCACTACTACGAGCACGACGAGGGACGAACGGGTGCCGCCTTAAGGAGCTTCGCCCCTAAAACTCATTGATTGCAAATCAACATGGTTTTCTTGCTGGCCGCTCAACTACCACAAATCTTGCTAGTTTCATGACGCAGATCTCCACACCTATTTCTCAGAGAGGACAGGTTGACGTAATCTACTGTGACCTGAGCAAGGCTTTTGACGTAGTCAGCCACACACTGATTATGGTTAAACTTGCGAACTTTGACGTTGACTTGTCGATTGTGAATCTCTTGCACAGCTATCTGCTCAATAGATCGTGTTATGTTGCCGTAAATGGCCAAACCTCTTCTTTGTATAAAGTGACTAGTGGGGTCCCTCAAGGGTCGGTATTAGGCCCACTCCTATTTTTAATTTACGTTAATGATGTTTCTTTTGCCATTCGTAATTCTTCTTTCCTCTTGTATGCCGATGACATCAAGATATTTAAGGAAATTCATTCAGTTAACGACTGTCGCTTGGTGCAGTCAGATTTGTTTTCTTTTTCTGAATGGTGCAACGGCAATAACCTTTCTCTAAATACCTCAAAGACAAAATTCATGTCTATCACTCGCAAAACATCTAGCGTATCAGTTCAATACTTTGTCAATTCTGTGCCGTTATGCAAGGTTTATGAAATCAGTGATCTTGGTGGTGTTGTTGACAGCGCGTTAAACTTTTCTTCTCACGTTAAGCGTGCTGCTATGCGGGGCCTTCGTTCTCTCGGATGTGTTTGTAGAATATCTCGAGAATTCAGATCTCCCATGGCCCTACACAAATTGTACACGGCAATATGTCTTCCGCAACTTGAGTATGCGTCCGTGATATGGAATGGCATTGCTCAATCCAGCGGTAACACCATTGAACGAGTCCAGAAAAAATTCCTCAGCATATATAACCATCGCTTTGCTAAAAATGACTCTGGATCTCGTTCAAGTACTGCTGAATCATTATCACTGACATCACTTCACTGCCGACGAAATCGTTCTGATCTCTTATTTCTCTACAAGCTAGTCCACGGTATCATATCCTGCCCTGTACTTCTCAATTGTGTTAATTTTCGAATTCCGCGTAAGTTAACCAGAGAGAACAGACCGTTTCATGTACCCGCCTGCTTCTTCCAACACTCTACCGTTCACAGAATACAAAGTCTTTATAATATTAATTTTCTTGATCTTGACGTTTTTCATAGTCCACAATCATTGTTTTTATCCAAGCTTTGCACTGTTTTCACATAGTATGGCACAATGTACAAAGTCTTCCCTTCTCCGTCTTTCCGCATAGTTGTATATGTGCAATCTAATTTTTTATTTCCCTTCAATATTTCTCATATTGTATTATTTTACTCCTACCCTTTTGTGTTCATTTCTCTTTGTCTACGTGTTTTTGCTCTTTTTATTTCCGAAGACTGTGTATTGTATTGTTTATTTTTATTGATTTTTTTTTTGCGTGCGCCTGCACAAAGACCTCACGGTTGTTCCTGGGCACGTTAAATAAATGATTGATTGATTGATTATTATTATTATTATTATTATTATTATTATTATTATTATTATTATTATTATTATTATTATTATTATTATTATTATTATTATTATTATTATTATTATTATTAAGGTGCACGTTAAATAACCCCAAGTAGTCGACATTTCCGGAGGCCTCCACTACGGCATCTCTCATGATCATATCGTAGTTTTGGGACGTGAAACCCCGACAGTTATTATTATTAGTTCGTGGACTTGCAACTTTCGCTAAGAAACGTCACAAATTCTCTTCTATCCCATCTCAACGGAAGGTCTATTGAATTCAGGAGAATGCAAGCAATACCAAGCGGAATTCGTGTAACAGTTTCTGTAAGGGCACAATCGCACACATCATCAACGCGGCTGCTTTGCTGCCTGAACTCATTTTGCACACAGCGCATAGAGAATGAGCCATTAGGCGAGCTTTCATTCGCAAAATCGGTATCGCTATAAGAAACAACAAATAATGACGCGAAATAGATGCGTGATACTTTCTGTGTTGTTCTCGTTCGTACGCTTACGAACACGCAGCACGCTTGGACAACGTTCCATTTAACGATTGCTGCGTGTGGTGTACGACATAACCGATATCCGTGCCATTTCCTAACAAAACACAAAAGCCTAGCGTAGAGTTTCCCAAACTTCAGTACGAGGCTCGCTCACATTACTAATTGGTTACAGAGACGGTTCGTCCGAGTTCCAAGGTGACCTGATGCAAATATACACAAAGCCATCACGTCATGCAACTGTAACGATACAAGTCTATTTTTTTTAAGTGAAGTTGGTAAACTGTTTACCAGAAGGCCCACCCGCAGATTTAATAAATGTATTTCCCTTAGTTAACGCGCCTGCGCTAACGAGAACACTCGTGCGACGAAGTGGCGAAATGTTCATAACTAAGCCAATCCGTGCGCAGAATCGTGTGTAATATACATTCATTCTCCAAGGACGGGGCTTGCCAAAAACAATTCGGGCTCCCTGTGTCGACATAAACTACGGGCCGCATCGTAGACGAGCCCGCGGCAGCTGCTTTGCTCGGTTCATTCGCCGTCACGTGAGACAAACTGTGGTGTATTGGAATTCCCCTAGCGACCACTACGTAAGCGCCGCCCATGAAGGAGCACACTCGGTGCTCGAAAGATAACGGGGTCGTGAAAAGAAGACGCGCAATGCGCGATGTTGCGCAAGTCCCCCCGGAGAAGCGTGTTCGGGGGGGGGGGGGGGTCGAGCCGACGCTTAGGGGGGGGGGAGGGGCGAAGTGCAGCCTTTCCTTCTTCTTAGACCCAGGGAGGTGGGTGAGTTCCTGCGTCAACAGTCGATCGCGGTGAGCCCTGTTGGCGAGTGCCGCGAGGTCTTCGGAGACCTTTTGGACGCCGCGTTTTCGGAGGGAAGGAGCTCGGGGTAATTCTCACCTCTGTAATGCTTGGCGCGCAGGATTCCTTTGTTTCCTCCGTCGGATCGCTCTCCCGGGCTAACAACGGGCCTTTGTTCTTTCCTTCTAGATCGTTTACTTCTCCGTATACTGTCCGCTGTAATTGGCTCTACTCTTTCAATTTAATTCTTTGTTTTTGAACATGTCGTTCCATCGCCGTCCATATTGTGTTGTGTACTTCTCGTTTTTTGTATGTTGTTTTTGTTCTCTTGTATTCCCTTTTTTATCGTAGTTCCTTTCGTATTACTTTTCTTTCATAATACTTTCTTATATATGCCGTCTTTCCGGTTGCTTTCCTACCTGCGTTCTTACTTGATTCCCGATTTCATCTTTCATGCCTTTGTAATCGATTCGTGCTTTCACAATTGCTTATTTTTGTTTCTTTCTTCCATCTGTGTATTTCCTCGTTACTTTCTTAGATTAAGCTCTTTCCTCTGTCCTGTTCTTCGTCATTTCTTTTACTTTTTTTTTGCTTGTTCCCGTGTAATCCCATTATTTCCTTCCTTCCTTCTTTTTGCCAGCATGCTTTTTCTCCGTCCACGTGTGCTTTCTCGCACCGTGTGCCCAGTGGCTCCCTCTGGGCAGACGGCTGCCTCTGACCTTCTTTGTTCCCGGGACCAAAGGAACCGGAGGCGAAAGTCGATCTCGTACACCGGCGTACCGTCTTTCCTTTTTGTCCAGGGCAAGTGTGATGGAGAAATAGAAACAACAAGAATCTGAAAAAAAAAAAACAGGCAGAAAGGCGGGCCAGGTGCCCTTCAGCGTACGTCGCCTCGGCTCCCGCATTACCTGTGCGTTGGTGTTGTCTTTGACCGTTCTTTCTGGTCGTCGTCCGGTCCGTATACGGCAAGGATGCGACTTGCACGATGGATGACCACTCTTCGGGCTCGGCACCTTCGTGCATCGAGAATCATCTTGTTTGGCGAACGGCGGATTAAGTAATCAGATCAGCCTTCGCGTGGTAGCCTTAGCCGTCCCTACCTGTTTGAGCAAAGATATAGTATGTACGGCTTTCGCGGCGACTGGAGAAGGTCTTATTGTCGCCGCGGTAGTGAGAGATAAGTACATGCGTAAGTGTTACGGTGTCGAGTGCACTTAGGCGTTGGCTGCTGTGTGAAGCAAGGTTGAGACAAAGGAAAGTCAAGGAAAAGGGATCACAAGCTGGTGCCCGAGAAATGAAATTTTCATGACCCCGGCAACAGCCACTTCTGAGTCCATTATTAGTTCTCCTGATTCCGGAATTCTACTTTGATTTGTACAAGCATACCTAGTCGTAGTTCTACATGACGTGTAGTCCATAGAGCGGGTAACCGGTGCTTTGTTACAGTCAGCGAGGCTGAGTGGAAGGTCTGAGAGGTTAGGTTGTGTATAAACGAGGAGATGTGAACTCATGGGGTAGAGCTGTCTCACGAAGAACAGGATGTAATTAATTACAGATTAGGAGATAGGCTTTCATAGTGGAATAGCATAACGATGATGATGATGATAGTTGTTGTTCAGCTGGTGGTAGAACTTGGGGTAAGGATGATGATTATGGAATTATACTGTAACCATGTTGTTAGAAAAATTTGGGGCTCGCCTTCTGAAGTCATCAGTAATAAAGAAGCAAAAAATAAAGCAGCCTCCGAGTTCAGGAAATTGCTTATTCTTATTAACTGGTGAATTATTTGTCAGTATTATAGTGTATCTAAACCGTGTTGCAGGAAAATAAAGAATGAAAAGGGGATTGGGGGGGGGGGGGTGCCCGTTACTCAAATAAAACCCAGCAAATATTGCTCACAGTGCAGCAAAGCAGCAGCCAGCAATTTCTTGATTAATTACGATTAACTAGTTAATTTTATTTAATTATATTACTCGAGAAGTACAAAACGGTGAATGGCTCATATGCAGGCACTGTTAAGACGTCTAACGGCGATATTTCGGTCATGGTACTAATTGTGCGCCAATTTGTATCGGCCAATTAATTAGGAGAAGAAATCATTTGCACGTGTTCACAAAGGAGTTATTACATTAGAACTCTTCTAGTAAAAAAATAGGTGCCAGATTATTGTCGGAAAAATTAATAAGAAAGGCTGACGACGAATAGTGAACAGCTCTTGTTAGGTAAAAGCTTTCTGGGTTCTTGCTCTGATTAATCGTGCGCACACATTTCAAGACTCTTCCTCATTACACTAACACTGTTCGTGCGAACTATTTCTCAGACACTGCTGATGTTGCACATGTCATTAGCGAAGGCTGACAGCAATCACACGAATAACTTACGAACAAAGGGCGTCACGAATTCAGCCCCCGATGCGCATACGCGCTGCATCAAAACATTTTTGTTTCCTACCCCAGTTAACGTACTCGCCTAGAAATAGACTGCCAAGATGACCAGAAACCACGGCTCATTGATCCTCAGTTCCACTCATTTCGAACAGAAGCGGCCAATTGCGGTAGACACGGCTATATTGAGACAACGAGCGCGAGAAGGCGTGGCGACGCCTAAGATGCCTGAAAAGAGGCGGCAGTTAACACGGGCGCTTGGTGCGTGCGCTCGGGTGTCAACCTATCCATCACCGGAAAAGCCAGAACGATTGTAACGTGTCAGGCGTGGGGGAGGCGCCCGTGGCGACAGACGTGTCGAACAAGGCTCTCTTCAGGCTGAGCCCTAAAGTCGTGCGCTCTCTCGCTCCGGCTTCTTTCCTCGCCGAAAGCGGTGCTGTTCTTGAAGACAGGCTGGCTGGCGACACACGGGAAGGTATACTCTGCGGGCGTTTGGTGCTCGCCACCCGAGTGAGCCCCCATTTCTCTCGCTTAGCGAGTCAGTTCGCCGGGACGAGCCGAGAAAACACCGTTGGAATCCTTCGTCCACCGGACAGGATGTCACGGGAGGAAGAAATACAAGGAACAAAGAAACACACAAGTCGCGACAAATACCTAAAGAAGGAAGAAGAGGAGCGCTAGACAGGCAGTGGTAAGGTGAAGAAAGCGCAGGAAGGAGCTTCGTCTCATCAATCTCGATTTGATCCGCTTCGAGGGATTTCAAGAAAAACGCCGCTGGCAGCAGTTCTCGGGATTAAGGCACCGCGTTTCTTTCTCTGCTCTCTTCCCAGCGTGCTCTCTTTCTTCTTCTTTGCTTGCTTTAGTTCTCGCTTTGATTCTCGAACGCTTCTCGTGTTTAGGGAGAGGAGGGGTGGGGAAAGGGGAGCCTCCAGACATCACGTTTGCCTCGCTTCCGGTCTCTCCCCTTACCTCCTCCGATGCTCTCTACGTTTGACGTCGTGTCCTTTTTGCAGATTCTGTTCGCGTCGTTCGAATTTCTCCTCTACTTACACCTTTCGCCGTTCCGTCACTGACCGCTCGAAGCACCGATCGGGGAGAGCGCTCGGCTTGCCATATACGGCTGCCTTACAAGACGCCCTCGTAGCCACGCTGCCTTGAAAGCTCGCCTACACATTCATACCACTACCCTTCGCCTACGGGGCGCTTTTACAACTTTCGATGTGCGGTTCCCGACAAAAAAGCCTCGCTCGTCGAGGAGCGTTTGAGAGGCGTGGAGATGCCGGAGGTGGCGAAGCAAGAAAGATGGTTTTCTCGTTTGGGCTGCCGAGCGTTCGCCTCCCTCCACCCCTCCTTCAAGGGGCAGGAGCGAACGTCCCGGGATCTGGAAGGTGAGGCTTCACGGCTCGAGAGGTGTGTCGTGAGGAGAAGCAGGCAGCAAAAAGAAGTGTGGCTAAAGACCCGGCGAGCGGGCTTCTCTAGCGTTTTCGGAATGAGGTTGTACATCGTAGTTAAAAGATGGGAGCCATCCTTGAGCAGGGATTGGTGTGTCGGGGAAGAGAGGAAAGATGAGAGAGAGAAAGAACACGGGGCGAGTTGTATTTGCAGGTGCACCGCGGCGGACCTTCCTTCGGTCTTCCACGTTTCCCGCCCGATTGACGCGCTTTGGACTTTCGCTTTCGCACGTTTTGCTGCTTCTCCTTTTGCGAACATTTTTCGGCACCGAATGAACGTGACCAAAAGACTAAGCTTCGAGTGGTGGTTGAGCGGCTCAATAAAAGCGACGACATCGTTCGCCGCGTTCGCTCTTTACAGTTCGGTTCATCCTTTGCGATGGGCCCTCGGTTGAATTGGATGAAGTGCCGGGATTATTTACTTTGCTGATAGGCTCCGGACAGATCCCGCACTGCTTCGTCTTCGTCTCACTCTCCGCTGGCGCTCTCCAAACGATTTGAGCGGCTTTTCTCAAGTGTTTCCAACTGAAGTTACAAGATTGCCTCGTATTACTTTTTGTGCTTCGCGAACTGTGCTTACGCTCTGTTTAAATGGGCAATGACGAAACGAAAAAAGACGCCTGTTCGTTGTTTCGTAACTCGCTGAAGCCGGCTTTGAGATATGAGCTTTTGTACCGGCAACGAGATATCTGAAAATATTTTCTCCTAGAACATATCGCCCTATCAATCTTGAGAGACGGCGCCGTTACATGTGGCTCGGGGAGCAACGGGATATCGCGATCTTATCTTCGGTTAAACGTATGCAATGCGCATTATTTCAGAAGCCATTATCGTTAGATGTAATCCGTACATGTAACTGAAACTTCTTACATTTGATTGTTTGTCACGTTCTTTCAAGCATAAGCGACCTGTTATGAAAGTGTTTTCTTCACTATCGTTATTCTCGGCAAAGTTCATCATGGGTGGTTTTGTCGTCTTGATGGATTCCTCCACGTGTCAACCCTATGCCCTCATGATTTATTCATCTGCGTTGCATAAACACATGTGTTATAACATGGTCTTCGATTTCGCCTGCAACGCTCTACGAAATAAATTTATGCTCTGGGAAAAGGCGCTCCTGAATATAAGAGGCTTATCTGCACAACTACTTGCTGAAGCTACAGCAATAAAACGGTAAAATTTTATGTCGATCAATAATGGCAAAAAGCCTGCGGAAAGAGACCGGCAGGTGGTGGAGTAATACGCACAGCAATAAAAAGCTACCGCAAAGCAATTCATTCAATTTTACCAAGTCAGTTTCCGACTGAGGAGGCTGAGTGGATAAGACGTTGTGTACCTTCTTGCGAGGTTCGCGGGTTCGATGTCCGCACACCACCACTATCTTGTGGCTGGAAGCGGAATGCTCATGCGTTCGTATTGAATTCAAGCGCTCGTAGATACAGATGTAGATCCTAAATATTTTGGTTCACACCCACTCTGGGGGACTGGCCAAGTAATAAAGACGAAACCTTTAAAATACTTGAAATATATGAAGCAGCTCGTTTCAAAAAATTATTTCCTTTCCCTCTTATGTGCTTTCATGTCGACTCAGTAGAAGCTTCGTTAAATGCTACACGGGTCATAACGTGAAACGACCATCACGTTACGGAAACCCGTCGACATAAATTAACGTCACAGGCGTTGTTAGAAGTGAACTGAAGGACCAAAAGTAAGAACTATGAGATACATTATCTTGAACTTAACGAATTCTCTTATTCGTATGGAGAAATCAGGGTAAAAAAAAAAAAGTGTTAGCCCTTTTTTGCAGAGATCACAGCAATCTTCTACAGAAGGCAATGACAGGCCCGAATTGATGATACTGCTGTAAACATTATTTTGTTCACGAATTCTGTATACTCTCTAATCTTCCTACACTCTAAGAAAAGAAAAAAACTGTAAGCGCTACTCTTTTCGGGTCCTGGCTTGCTCTTTTCGAGCCCTGACTTGCCACGTATATGAATCTCGTTAAAAGGACCCGGTAACACTCTTTCGAATGGCGCGACTCTCCTAAGACAGCATAATTATCTCCAAAAAGTGTTTACGTCTCTCTTTAAAGAGAGTCATATACGTGGCAATTCGGGATTCACACAAAAAAATATTGTCAAATGACTCTTTTGTTTTGTTTTTCTGAGTGTACTTCCCCAGGCCTGGTTCACCAGTGTAAGGTATAAAGCCTGATCTTCAGTTCTGGTTAACACCCCGACCTTCTCGCATCTCTCTCGAGTACACGTTACTATCGGTGCGTCGACGCAGCAGAGCTCACTTTTTTTCTCTCTCTCTTTTTGAAAGCACCGAAACGCGCGAAACGCGAAGTGATTATTCCCGAAAGTAGGACGCACAAGGGCTTCAGCTGCCTACGCACGTAGCTTGAAACTCAGTGCCTTCGAGCTCTCGTTCTTATTCTTATTCTCCTTCAATCTTCTTTGCACGGCGGAACGTGACAGCATAAAAAAAAGAGTGCGCAATCTCTTCGGTGCATCACTCTCTTCGTACAGCACTATTCACGAAAGCGAGACGTGCCAAAGGAATAAATACTGCCGCCTCCGACGAATGAGTACCCTCGCTTTCGAGATTTACAACTGATTCCAGCCGAAATGCAAAGAAAGAAAATTCTTTTAAGAAAATCGTGCGAATAGAAGAAACAAAGGAAACGGATAGCAAATACCCATGTAAGGTGCCAGGAGAGCCGGAAAAGTATGTATGTACTATAGCACTGGGTATTCTCCAGCAGAGTTATAGCGGTGAAAAAAAAACAAGAAAATAAATATTTCTGCTAAGATAGAGTCGGAGAAGATAAACTGGATAAAGTCATCAGGAGCCGAATTCAGTCTTAGATTCGAGGCGTAGTAGCTTCGTTACCTCCCCGTTTCCCGTCTTAGGAGCCACCGTCGCACACCACGATTCCCGCTCGCTCGCTACGCGAAGTGGCCTCTCAGAGAGGGAACCCAGGAGGTATAAATTAATAGCTTATTCCTTTTCTTTTCTTTATAAGCCGCGTAACAGGCCGCGAAGGGCGATGTGCGATCCATTGTTCGGGAGACTTCGGTCTAAAACCTCCTCTCTATGCGAACGCGCTCGGCTGCTTATTGCATTGTCTCCACAGTATAGTAACTCGTATAGTTCGACGCTTTCTTTTCGTTTCTTTCTTTTCTAAACTGGCACAAAAAGAAAACTGCTTCTTAGCTCCCTGAATGGAGGCGAGAAGAATACTTTCGAGACGGTGCCTCTTCTAGCGCGACGACCTGCTTTTGCCGACGTTTCATAGCGAGCATGCGCGACCCACCCCCGTTTTCACTCTATATACAGCAGTAGTTGTCGGCCCATGGAACCGGAGTGAACGAGGCACGTTTTTCGCCCTTGCTTCTTTTTTTGTCGAATCCCGGCCGTGAATCAGAACCGTTCGAGCGCGCAGATCGAGCATTCAAAAAGGCTGCGGTTTTTGTTTCTCTCTCACGCGTTGAACTGTCGAGCGAAGGGAAAGCAAACTGTGGTTTGGATGAGGTCGTGCCAAGGGAACTCGCTCTGATCATCGAGCGCTGAGAGGGAGTCCGCAAACGCGGATGATTCAGCGGCATCCGTAGAACTCGTGCCGCGATGTGACCGCGCGTATTAAGGCGAAAGCCTTAGATGCCTCATGAAACGCGAAAACTGACCGTCGGCGTCGGCGGCGTCAACGCGAGTGATGCAAACAGTTATCATCCCCTGATGGCGTCATATATAACAGATAGCCAAAATTTGTGCCGTCACCATGACGTCACTAAACGTCGCATAACGTGACGTAACATGATGACGTCATCGCATGAGATCGACGCTTGGTCAAAGGTGGGCCGATCACGGAGGCAGTGGAAAACCAGGTGAGGTGCAAAAAGCTTGCAATGCCTTCGATCCTGGAAGCAGTGCAAAACCACATTAGGTGCAGAAAGCTAATAAAGCGAACATAATGCGGTGGCAATATGTTCCTTACCTCGAGGCGCCGTAGCGTGCCGTCTTGCGCAATCGCACAGCCACTATATCCCAAGAAACGCTGTCTCCGGGCGGATTAGCGCTGCTTTTATTTGCCGGTCGTGGTATTTCGCAAGTGACTCGGGCTGGAGCAGCGCCACATTTCGTGGAATGTTCTAGGAACCGCACCGCACTAACTTTTCTTGCGTGCAAAAGATGATCGGGAATCTGCCAACCGCGAACGTCCCAATCGCTGCGGAGCACACATCTTCCAGTCTTGTTTATCGAGGTCAGCAGTGAATCGGACAGCAACGGCGCTTTCAAGCGAAGAAGAAAGAAAAACAAAACAGTAATAGCGATAATAATAAAAGGACAGCAAACGACAGTTCTCTTGTATTTACTATACGAGATGGGGCTGTTTATACTCGCGTCATCCGCTTTTCCTTGCTCTCACGACTGTGGGCACTTTGGGCCAAGAAGAAGCGTAATAAAGGGACGGAGGGGCATAAAAGTTGCCTTGGCAGAGATCATCGTATCATATCTCGAAGAGGTCGTCTGGAAGCTTGCGTAATCGCCAGCACGCCCAACCAGAGGTGATCATTTATTTGCGCTTACACTATACACCCTTTCCACCCAACTGCGCTCCCTACACTGCTTCCCTAGCAGCACCCGTCCCCCGGCTGAGGTCACAGAGCATTAGCGTAAGAGGTGGGAGCCATGACAGAAAATAGTAGTCTCATACATGAGCCTGGCTAATGGCAAAGCGCCGGGACCCGTTTACGTGTAACGGCGCCGACTGATTCATTCAGCCTCCTGATGAAAGCGAGTCGGCGTTGCTTATGATCTTTAGGTTCCTAGCGTTAACCTCTCTCCCTACTTCCGCTTGTGTGTGTGTGTGTGTGTTGTGTGTGTGTGTGTGTGTGTGCGCGTGTATGTGTGTGTGTGTGTGTGTGTGTGCGTGCGTGCGTGCGTGCGTGCGCGCGCGCGTGCGTGTGTGTGTGTGTGTGTGTGTGTGTGTGTGTGTGTGTGTGTGTGTGTGTGTGTGTGTGTGTGTGTGTGTGTGTGTGTGTGTGTGTGTGTGTGTGTGTGTGTGTTTTTGTCGCTGTAGGCCTTGCACCAATTTCCTTAAGATGCCCGAAAGGATGTAGTACATTTTCCCGCTTAATGAATCAGGAACGCTTAAGGGGGTATATTTTGACGGTAAAAAATAATCTTATGTCACGCCGTGTGAGCGTGTTACGTGTCGTCGGAGCGTGGTTTCTGGCTCTAGGCTAGTGGTTTGATTCTGCGTGCCTGATCTTGTGGTTTGACATGCCACAGATTTTTCGCGTGATGTAATTGGCGTGCCGGTTAATTGCGCCAGCAGGATAAAATTCTAGAATTTATTCATTGTTGGCTGCTCTCGTCGCGTGTTGCGCTCTTTGAAACGTTGATATTTTATACATACATTTATTATCAATCGTCTTCATATCATCTTGATATCAAGTGTTCAAAAGCGACTAGTCGCGGCTACCATGACCGGTTTTCTTGGAAACATCATTGTACTAGAACATTTGCGACAAACTCAGCCCCTCCTGGCCGCGGTGGCTGCATTTTCGACGGAGGCGGAAATGTTTGAGGCCCGTGTACTTAGATTTAGGTGCACGTTAAAGAACCTCAGGTGGTTGAAATTTCCGGAGCCCTCCACTACGGCCTCTCTCATAGTCATATCGTGTTCTTGGAACGTTAAACCCCACATAATAGGATATTATTATTATTATTAAACTCAGCCCAATGATCTGCCATTCACTGGTGTGAATGGCAGGTCATGGCGATTCGTTACATTTTAATTGCACACTGGCTAACAGTTGTAACGATTTTACTTGCGCCATTTCGTTAAAGCAATACAGCGATTTGAACGTCTAAAGACCCATTCGCAGATCAGAGGCAGTCTTGGAAAACTGCTATCACATGACAGCCTTGTGATACCTAATCGCCACGAGATCGGGCTATAGGTGACAGCACCGTCGCCGCGTTTGTGTGGATAGGCGGTCGGCGGCGTGTATACAAATGTACGTGGCGGCGCTTCGCTGTAGGCGGTTTTAGTCGATTGTCGGCGAATAAAGCGCGTTGACTGCAGCCTAATGGTCATGTATGCGCCCTCCATTGCCACAACAATGCACGAAACCGGCCTCACGTTCCCATTACGTTTGAGAGAAGCGCAATCTGCCAATCAATGGGTTTCTGGCCTGCGGTCTCACTCGTGTTTTGCACTGTGCTCGATGTTTTTTCTTGCTTTATTTGTACGTGTTTAAATTGTGCTTCGCCTATACCACAACATAAAAATTGTTACGCGACCGAGCCAATTAAGTATTTACTTCTTGCTATAGCGGCTACAAAAAAAAAAAGAGCCTGTATTTCTGCGTAATTAGATGAAGTAGAACTTTGTGCCCTCTGCTTTTCTGTTTGCATGAATACGCGTACTGCCATAGAAATGTGTGGCTTCAGGTCTTTTTTACCGCTAACTGGCCTCTGCAGACGCTATAGTTCATGCTTCGCGGTGTCACAAGGATTTGCAAATCGCCAACACTTCACGAGATGGTGACACTGATGGTGTCACTGAGTTTAGGACGACGCCAAATGCATTATGTGATGTGCTTGAACGACAAAGTGGTACTCACATTGAAATGAGTTTGGCGAATTGGCGGTAGGATGGTTAGACCTAGCGCCATACCGACACGTACATGCACTCACTTATTAGAATGCATACAAGTCTCGTAAGGTGAAATGCTTATGTATATCGTGTAGGCATACGTACGGTACAGGCATTTGATACTGTGCTAGCACAACGGAGTTAGCTGTAATCTGAGGACGGGCATGACGTACGCACACATGCGAACACGGTGTGTGTAGCAGACGACGCCAGGAGCCATCCACACCACGGGGTTTTGTCCACTCACCGCTAGGTGCCGACTCTGCTCGATCTCGCAGCCAATAGTGTTGCTGGCTTTTGCCGAGATACATCAGCCGCTCGCACGTTGTTGCTACGCTCTATCTGCATTTTTGAAAGGAAGCCCGAAAGGAAGCGGGGACGTGTAGAGAATTCATTATCAGTAACCTTTTCAAAGTGCGGGTATGTTGATACTTCGAAGGTGCGAACACTGAAAAAGGATACGTTTACAAGGTAAGCAAGTGACAAGTGTGTCAAGTTTCCTGCGTCGTTTTGTACAAGGCAAGTTTCGGTGCAAAAGCAAAAAACAAAAAATAAAATAACATACAAATCGAGTTTCGTTAAAGAGTAGAATAACGTAAAATAGTAAGCGTGAAGCTTGTTGAGAGTGACGGAGAAGCTCTATGCGACAGCGGTAACAATATTACCACTAATGTATGTGACACCCCTTATAAAACGATCACTTCGTTCGCACGTTACTCGAGCACCTGCGAAAGTGCCTTCAAGCGAGAAAGAAATGCGGTGACACATTTTTAGCCTAGGGGAAAGCATGTCGAAAGGCAGCGCCGATAAATTTTATGTTAAAAGCGCCCCAGTTCTCAGCACGTGTTTCTTGTTTCGTTGGTTTGAGGATTGTAACGCGCGAACGAGACCGATGGGCTGTTCATAATACATTTGTACAAGATGCAAAAGGAGCGCCGCTGCCCGTACAGTTCGCCGAAGGGCGATTTGTCTTTAAAACACCACTCGTGTCGAAGCCACGTGCGATCTCTGAGACTTTTTTGGCACTCAAGGCATTCAGGGCGCGGCGACCAATGAGCACTGACATGGCTGTCGCGCTTTCGCCTTTGTCATACCTAAGTGCACTCATAGCTGGAAATGGCTCGAGAATGCGTGTGAAACTTTTTTACTGGAATCTTTCAAAGATTTTGTCACGAATTCTCTGGTCACCTCCGTGTCTTGTGCAATACAATACGTAGCCTTTACATTCGCTGTCATGGTATCCAAATGAAACCAAATCGAATTGTAACACGCCTAAAAAAAGCCAATTTTGCGCGATTGCTTTACAGCAGCATTACGGAGGAGGAAGGAAATAAATGAAAGGCAGGGAGGTCAAGCAGACGCGCGTCCGGTTTGCTACCCTACACTGGGGGAAAGGGATGAAGGGATTAAAAGAAAGATAGAATAAAACACTGTCAGAGTACATGGGCACCTGCCCGTTGCACAGCTACAAGCGGTGGCATTACAATTTCGTTTTCACTTAAGAACGAAACTAAAAAAAAAAGACATGGATCTTCGGCTCATGATTGCTTGTTTCCCTGTAGTTATACATTCAAGCAATGCAAGCTCCTGCGAAAGGGCATCGTACCACATCTGCTTGCCAACATGGGTGCGCTGGAAGATGTGGCCGGATGGCTGATTCGCAGGAGCAACAACTCATTCTACCACCAACATAAATACTTGCTCTCGCTCAAGATGCAAGACTCGCAAACACCTTCAAAATGACGCTGTAGTTAAAAGCACCGGAAGTGATTACGTCAACCATATAAAACCTAGTGTCATGCACTAGTTGAAACGCTATTTACATGCTCGAATGTTCAGTTTCTAACAAGCAGTACATTGGCGAAGCAGGACAGAGTGTTAATGCTAGATCAAACGCTCACTGCGCAGACAGGGCTAAGAAAATGTTGAAAGCAGTGGCACAGCGTTTTCACTGCCAGCCGACAACTTCGATGAGCTAAAAACTTTGTATACTTCAGTCAAACTTCCACTTTTCGAGAGACAGAAAATATAGAAAGTCGTATTTTATTCCCAAGTTTAATATACTCCAGCCAATAGGTAACAACATTTCGATGGGAGCTCTTGAATTTATCCGATATGGTAGGTACACAACGACAACTAGTCAGGCTTAATCATCTTGCCTATGCAATTTTAACCGCTATGATCGGGAAATCTGCATCTTTAGCTACTGCTCAAGTGGGATGCTTTCTCTCTCTCTCTCTCTCTTTTTTTTTGAGAAATGCAGTGGCACGCTTAGCATTTTTCCTGAACGCCATCTTATTCACGACTCAGCCGAATGCCCCCACCCCTCTCCTTTGAACACGAACGAAACCCCCACACAAGACGTGTGCCACGCGCTCCCCTCCCCTCCCCACCCCCACACTCACCTTGTTTTCTGTCTTTTATTAATGGGTCACCCATTAAATCCCCCATCTGACACTCTAACCTATCTCAACATCCCCCATGTGTCTCCCCCCCACCCCCCAACCCTTCATTTATTTGCGCTTTCTTTCTTTCCATCACCAACTTAGGTGGTTGGGGAAGAAGGCGCAAAGCGTACAGATGCACACAGCTAAGGGAGGCAGTTGCTACTTCGAAGAACACAAGACCACTTCTCCAAACGTCGGCTCTAGCGACAACCCCTGTTCAAGGATATTTCATGTCTTCAAGCTTCCATATTCGCCTGACAAGCTTCCAAAAGACGAAGAACGCACCCGTCATGACTACAGCATACGTAACAGGAAAATACCAGTACCACATACTCGCACAGACTACGGTAGAGCCAGACTTGAATATTGCATGCCAGCACTTTACCACTCCTTAAAAACCCATATTAATATTAGTGCCCCATTCCGTGTGTTCAAATCAAATGTGCGTGATTATTTGATGAAGCCATAAATATTTTTGTTTGCTCAAAACTAAATAATATTTAATGTTCTGTGTGTCATACAGAAAGAGTGTTCTGATGTTCATTGTATATATAGTTATTTTTATATTTTCTTTGTATTATGCTGTTTGTTTTGCTTACAAATGTACATCTGTGTGACATCCACTGCATGTGCTGCCCTCTGTAGGCCCACAGGTCCTGTCAAGCTGTTTTGCACAGCTTTTTGCCTGGGGGACCCCCAACAAGTGTGTTGGAAATACAGCACCAAATCCAGAATCCACTTGGATTCTGGATTCTGAACGTCTACCTGATTTGGATTTCTTTCATGACAGTAATTCTGGTGAAAAGCTGTCAAAGGTGTTATTTCTGAAGGAAAAGTGGCAAATGTTTTGCTTTCGTTTCGCCCAGAACTGTGTTGAAAATATGGAGTGTTAGTGAACCTTCAAATCATTGAATTGCAAATGGGCTCATTTGTTACTGTAATTTGTCTAGCGTCCATGCTGACACTGCAGTATAGCTCGGAATCCGATCTCGAAGTTATCACAAAAAATTTTAACGCCGTTCTTGTTTAAACAACTTCTGAACTTCTATAAGCCGACCTTAATGAACCATTCACGGGGCACTCGGATTATCTACGCCTATTGAAATGCAAATAGAGTTCTTTATTGAGCTCCCGTAGCAGTAGCAGGCTGCGTTGAAACGGCGTTGTAGGCTTAAAATTACCATTCGCAAATGCCGATAGAATTGACTTTCCTGCGCTCTTTTGTGCGCCAAATAAATTAGGCTTCTATGGTAACGAGATTAAAGTTTGTTTAGGCCACTTCTTTCGTCGCGTTTCGTGTTCAGCGATCCGTGAAGAAATAAAAACGAAAAAAAAACCCCGATAATTTCGTTTGAGCTGGTCTTGTGAAATCGGCCACGTGACTTGATTCGCTGACTGTCACAATGTAACTGCTGACCACAGACTGCTAGCTGAAGGTGATTGAGCTCAAAGCTGATGAAGGTGATTGAGCAAATCGGACCAACATCGGCAAAAATCTGGGGAAATAATATTGCCACAGGCGCAAGGACTGTTTTGCCAAATCCTAAATTATTTTCATAGGTACTTATAGGCATCAGTGTGAACGCTGTAAGCTCACTCCATCTAAAAAAAACGTTTATTTCTCTACGTGCACATGTAAAGCAAGAGTGCAACCATTAAAACAATTACTTTAGAGATCTCTTAACGAAAAACAAGTGGATTGTTTCGTAATAATTTCGCCGCATTATCTAGTGTAGCCACGTTATTCAGCTATTCTAATATTAATTATCTATCGACTGAAGTTGCAGAAAAGCTAACGACAGTGTATGAGTATAGTAATCAAGCAGATAGAGTACGCACTGAAAATGCGTCTCAACATATTCTTCTTTCCTTATGCAACGTGGCTTCATGACAGTAAGGTTCTTCTTGCCAAGAAGCTGCACCTAAAGAAAAACTCTGTAATGCCGTGAAGCCACAACCCGCGCATATATACCTCTATATGTTGATCGTTGCCTATCTACGTGGTTGATCCGCACTGACAGCACTTGATCTTGACGTGTTGTTTTTCATCAGTTTTTCATCATTTGGACCACTCTACTATGAGATATGAAAGTTGGTGTGTGAAACAGTAGAGGTGTTTGTCACACTGTCTGATTCATTGTACACAGCAGAAGCCTTTTTCGTTGAACTAAGAATAGCTCAACAATCAGTGTCACTGCATGAGAGGGAAGAGCTGTTTTTGTCAAGATACACATTTTAGATTAGAAAAAAAAAAAAACGAGCATCACGCAGTTTGAAATGTGCTGCATGCTGTGCGTTATAGAATCAAACTTACACCGGGAAACTTTTTTCTGTAGTAAGTTTAAGCGGGAACGCCAAATTACTTCCGTCGCAGCTTCATTTCACACTTTCCTCAAATAAGCAATCAGTAGTGCTACTATAATAGGTACGGTGCTTTTGGCTGTCAGATACTTAAGAAGAAGAAGAAGAATGTTGTTATTTTTATTGAAATGATTTACAAAAATTGCTGCGAGAACATCCGGATCCGTAGCCGATATGGCTACGGATCCGGCAATATATAGGACGTATGTTTACATAAAGGGTGAGTGGGACATAAACTTATACGAAGTTGAATTAAATCAACTTCCCGAGTAGGATAAATGGATCACTTAATTAGACATATAACTGGGTCGTTTTGCTGCTGTCAATACTGACGCATTATTTTTAGCTAAAAGAAACGATCTATGATAACGTTGCCATAGCAGTCAGTTTCCAACCATATTGCGACTATGCCTTCTGTCGGCTACCAAGGGCCGGTAAATTTAACTGGGAGGCGTTGTAAAAAAATTTTTAAAAAAAGAAGAAACTCTCAGACGTAGTTTAAAACAATGACATCGGCTCCGACGGTTACTAAGACGATGACTAAGACAAAAAGAAGCAGGAGGTGGCCATAATCCTTGACGTCGGCGTTCCTGTGTCTTGGTGTATTCCTTGGGTTACCTTGTGTTTCGAGCACTGCCGAGGCGGATCTCAGGAAGGAAGGAAGGAAGGAAGGAAGGAAGGAAGGAAGGAAGGAAGGAAGGAAGGAAGGAAGGAAGGAAGGAAGGAAGGAAGGAAGGAAGGAAGGAAGGAAGGAAGGAAGGAAGGAAGGAAGGAAGGAAGGAAGGAAGGAAGGAAGGAAGGAAGGAAGGAAGGAAGGAAGGAAGGAAGGAAGGAAGGACGGAATAGGAGAGAAAGGAAAGGCAGCGATGTTAACCAGTCTAGAAGGACCGGTATGCTACCCTACACTGGGGGAAGGGATGGGGGAGATATAAAGATAGAGAGAGAGGGAAGGAGAGCACGCACGCACAAAAAGTCACACACATCTCACAGTCATGCTAACGTCGTTTATAGGCGATGCGCAAAGCGCCGACGACGCCATCTGCCGCCACGGCTCAGAACCGTCTGCGGGTTCGGGCGAACAGTGTTCCCGCAAGCGTGTACGCGAGTGCACGGATGGATGTGTTTTTCATCGTGATTTAACGACTCTGTCGGGCTTCAGCAATGTCGGAAAATAACGGCTGTGC
The DNA here is from genome assembly GCF_013339695.2 of Rhipicephalus sanguineus. Taxonomy (NCBI): domain Eukaryota; kingdom Metazoa; phylum Arthropoda; class Arachnida; order Ixodida; family Ixodidae; genus Rhipicephalus; species Rhipicephalus sanguineus. The sequence goes on from NC_051177.1 coordinate 38,721,948, forward strand.
TGTCGCCTACTCAAACACATACAAAAACTCGCCAGGAACGAACTTTTACAAGTTTCCGGTGCTAGTTCATGAGCGAGAGCGACGGCGGCGGTGGATTGCGGCTGTCCGAAGCAGAAGGTAAGCAATCGCGCTTTGTTTACGGCAGTGTTAGAACGATTACCGTGTTTTTATTTTTTCATTTACGCCGCTAAGTCTTCAGCGAAAGCTACTACGTTTACACTTGGTCGCCTCGCCTGCATTGTAGACGCTACAATGCACCTGAGGTTGTTATTAGTGATAAGACGCGATGCCTAGGCTCTCTTGAAAAAAAACAAATGGCGCGAAGCGCAATGCCAAAGAATGTGGGGCAGGTGAAGGCTCCTTTACAAAAGCGCCGTGGAATCACATGTGTGCTGCACGAAATCGGCTGCATTCTAGCTATTGATGGCACTGGAATGCGATCACCGGTGCTGAATGTTCGCTGCGCGCTCGCCTCAACGCTTATTTGCTTTATCGTGCTGCAGTTTATCGCAAGTTTATCATGCTAGTTCCAAAGTTTTATCAATGCTGACCCTTCGCGTGGCTGCACCTGTGAAATCCATGCGCTGGTGCGACAGCGCTCCCTCAAAATCTACTATATAAACACATGGCACATAAACGAAGCTACTGTGTCGAGAAAAAACGTTGGTTCATGCGTGAACGTATGCAGGCAGTGGTGATCGGGACGTCATAAAGAAAGTTGTGTACTTACGGTGAGCTCCACTTCGTAGGGAAGCTTGTTGACGCTTTTCTGTGGCAAATACTTGGCGCGTATGGTGACAATAGGGAGTTTTCGAATAGGGGCCCCAAGCGTTTTGGGGCCCCAAAGAAATAGCGTCGAGGCCACTGCGCATGCGCAAGACCCAAACAGCGTTTGGGTTTTGCGTTGGGGACGCTATTTCTCGAATTTATCGGGAGCCCCAAATCCTGCCCCTAACGCTTTGCGTCAAGCAAACATGACGGCCCCCATTGAAACGACGGCTTTTGGCCAAGACTAGAGTGTCCTAGAATTGGGGGAGTGTCCAAAGCGCCGCAGACCCTATTCGAAAACTCTTAGCTCCTGCTTGACCGAAAGCGAGCACACGCAAAGGGCTTTGGGGACCCTATTTGAAAACTCCCTATTGTCATCGCACACAGCTGTGACATCGGACACATGTCCACTAGCGGCTCATTTGCGCACACTATCGCTGCAAAAGTGATTTGGGACGCGCACAAACGGCAAATCGCACGCGCGCACTTCCGTCAAGCTTGCAGTGAAAGGAGGCGTCTGCTACGCGACCCGCTTGCGGTTCCAACGGCCGCCGCTGCGCGGCTTTCAGTGGCGCCCCTATAGGCACTGCGCATCGCGGATAACCGCCGGTGCAAGTCTGATGCCTTCAAGAAGTTGAGCACTGCCTTCGTCGCCTTCAACCGCGATGACCTCTTAGGACGACATTCCAGAATGGTTTCCGCCGTCATCGGTCTGGGATCTATACGAGGAAGAGCGACTGCGAGTGATTTTCTCTGCGCATTGTAGCGAGGACAGTCGTAGAAGATGGCGGATCTCAGGAGGAGGAGGAAGGAAATGAAGGAAAGGCAGGAAGGTTAACCAGACGCGCGTCCGGTTTGCTACCCTACGCTGGGGGGAAGGGATGAAGGGATTAAAAGAAAGAAAGAAGAGGGAAGAAGGCACTGTCAGGGTACATATGCACCTGTCCATTGAATGCCTACAAGCGGTCGTTTAAGCCGGTCGATTTTAAAAACAGCAGTAATGCTCGCGTCGCTTTGCTGGCCTGCGATGCGTAGGGCCACGATCCGAGGATCTTCTCTTCGGAAAACGGTCTGTCGTCTAACTTGTTCAGCGCATCGCGCAGAACGTTTCGTTCGTTAGAAGCAAGCACGTGGTTAAAATCTGCTTCGCCAGGTGCCGCAACGATCGCAGCTGCTCAAAAGAATAAACTCAGTCTATTAATTTTGATTGATTATCCTGGCAGTTCATTGGTACTTATCCTAAGTAAACTTATGCTCCGGTATCATATGTATCCAATATAACTCTAACCTTGTGCCAGAACCATCCATTTCGTATCAATCCTATCTTTTAAAGCACATTTTCTGAGTATTCTTAAAACCAGAAGTAAGTGCTCGACCGGAAGTGCTTGAAAGAGAAACAACAATGCCACCCTATGTTCCAAAACGTAGGTTAAGACCACGAACAGCGGCAACAAAGACGAGATTCATTGTGATGTGGCTGTTACTATTAAAGCATGATGACGACGATGACAATGCACGCAACGCCACAGAAGGGGTCTGTGGATCCCGTTTCGATATCCGGTTCATTCCTAGGGTACATTCTTTGTGCCTTCTTCATATGCAGATAAAAAAAAGAGTGATAAGTGTGCCCTGAGACCAATGACAATGCAGACAATGGCGCAAATGGGGTCTGTGGATCTCGTTTCAATTTCTGGTTCAGTCCTAGGGTACATTCTTTGTGCCTTCTTTTATGCAGGAAAAAGTAGAATGGTAAGTTTTCCCTGAGACCAGTTCTGGTGGGGCTTACGTCTATGTCGGACTGCGATCAAAATGGTTGAGATGACGGCAGCAACGGACGTTAGGAGGGTTGAGTGGACTGCTCATAACACCCATCACTGCAAAATAAAATCCGCTCGGAAGACGATTCTAGGTTAATATATACGCTCGCAATATATGCTTTTCGAGCCAGAGTTGGCGTGAAGTGGAAGAGTTTCTGAAATGATCGTGGTACAGCAAAAAAAGCGAAATACACGAAGTCTAATGGGCGTGAAGAACATCCGCGCCCACTCGAGACGCAGAGGTGTGCTGGCCAACCCCGCGACCTACTTCGCTCTTTGGCACGCCTTAGTTTCCCTGCCTACATCAGCCACACCTACATATCATAGACCATGCTGTTCTCACGCACTTGATTGAAAAACCATTTGAGTGGCTCGCTAGCTTCTTTTTCGTTTCCTTTCGAGAACGTCAGTCTCGCAAAGAAAGCTATTTCGATCTCCGGCGTGTCTGTTAATTTCGCTAACGCTGTATACCGCAGACGCTCGAGTAAAAGCTGCACTGCTCTAAGGTCTCCATTCACAACTAAGGCTCCAGACATAAAAAAGTAAACAACACGCGCCGCCTCATCATGTCAATTATTGGGATTAATATGAGCGAGTAGCGTTCAATTAATTTGGTAAACATCTTGCGATCTCCGTCAAACTAAATACAGTGCAAGAGCCGACGAACAACCTCATTCCATAACAGTGTTGGGCGTTCTTTTTGTTTTTGTTTTCTTTTTTTGTGCATTGTCCGCCGCGGTGGAGCAGTGGTCACGGTGTCCGGATGCCGACCCGATGGTCGCGGGTTCGATCCCGGCTGTGGCGGTCGCATTTGGATGGAGGCGAAGTGGAAGAGGGCCGTGTACTGGGCGATATCAGTGCACATTAAAGAGCGCCAGTTGATCGAAATTTCCGGAGCACTCCATTGCGTCGTTCCTCATAATCATATCGTGGTTTTATGACGTAAAACCCCAGATATTATTTTTATTTTTGTGCAAAACTACAATGGTCGCAAGCACGTTGTAAAACCCCTAAACAGGGGCTTTTGATCCATTGGAAATAAATCAAATAAATGAAAAAGCCACGCATAGCACAGAGGACGAATGTGTATGCAAGTACTGCAGAGCCAAGCTTTAGCAGCGTTTAGACACCGAGAGCAGTGATGACTAGACGGGCAGCAAGCATACGATGTTCGTGCGTTTTCTTTCTTTTCTCTTGCCTTCCACACTATTTCTCCTTCTAGCAAAACTAGAGCTGGTCACATGACAATCGCTATTATCATGAATGAACAGGCCCCTATCAGTTATCTCGCACATCAAAAATCCTTCACGACGAGGTGTGTTGGCAGCGTAATTGCAAGCTTTGCACCGCGACAATGCACAAGATGAAACCGACGGGAAACCGTTGCTGTTAGTCATCGCTAACTGAAATACCGGATAGCGTTCCCTTGAAACCATTCATACGCACGGCAGTTAAGCGGGTACGCTAGTCTGCTTTAGGTGGCACACGGACAACTGTCTTAGTCGTCGCCACTTTGGTTATCTTCCAGTCGATTAACTTTCGCGGAAAGCTTTCTCCTAACTGATTGACTGCTCAATTGCCTCAGCATTTGCGAAATTCGCTTTCCGTCCATACACAGCATGTACACATGCGAACGTTTTCTATGTTCATGACTTTGTGGAGAATGCATAGTACGTTCTACCAAATTTACCTCTGTACCTGTGGCGTTGATTTTCCTTTAAATTTTCTGTAGAGATATCGAAATGCATGATTTGAATGCGGTTTTTTTTTCAGTTTTTTTATGCTGGGGCTAAATGAAACATTACCTTGCACAACCCAAATAGCACAACCACATAGAGCACTGCACGGGCCGATTTTTCTGGCCCGGGCCCGGCCCGGCCCGTAAACGCCATGCTCCGGCCCGCCCGAGCCCGGCCCGGTGTTTTGAAATGTGGCCCGTACCCGGCCCGGGCCGTTTCAGCTAGTTATGCCTTGAGCATAAAGGAGACACTGTCCAAACTTCGGTTATTGTGAAGATACCTGCCGCACACAAGATAGTTTGCAAATTTTGAAGCGATTTCTCAGATAGAAGTGCATTTCATTCGTGCATAGCCAGTGCCTAAGCGAAACGAGGTTCCCGCCATCTTTTACGTGAAAAAATTTGTTTTCGTTGCGAAGTTATTTAAAACGAAACACTCGTGTTAGACGCGTGTGCAGTAACGGTGTGTTGAATAAAGAGTGGTTTAAATAAAACTAATCAGTCTGTGTGTGTTTGTGTGTGTGTTGGTAATTCCCAGAATCCTGGATCTCTTCTCTAGCCTCATCACTCCAGTTGTGAGCCACACTCGGCGAAACGAGTGTCGCTATGGTCTGGCGCCTCACCACTAGTAATGGGAAAATCGACAATGGCGTTCGCCCTGTGATAAGAGTCGCTGCGCATCTTGCACTTTAACTGCACAAAAAACAGCTCCTGAGATATTAATGACTCACAAGTCGCGTTCACCAGTCTTTGTAGTCACGCAGGCGGAAACAGGCTCGGCAGGCATGCGAGCGTAGCTGCATACTCGAAATGTTTCCCTAGATACAAACGCGCACATCTAATATACACTAATCTAGGCAGTTTACCATTGCTTTCCTTGCACGGTACCCGAGTACGTCTTTCATTGACTATAATGGTGGAAACTTATATTAGGCGTTTCTTGAAATTACGTGTAGCATACCGATAGAGCAAAATTGTAGATGTATTGTACTGTGCAATTTCTCTGCACGCCAATGCACTCCGGGTGGTTTAAATTACCCGGAGCGCTCAACGACGGCGTCTCATATAGCCTGGGTCGCTTCGGGAAGTTAAACCCCACAAAACAACAAAAACAAATCCAAACAACGTACACACGCAATTATACAGATACGTATGAGACCCGGGCTTAATACGGGCCTGGCTCAGGCCCGAGCCCGACCCGAGCCCGAAGATCACGGGCCCGAGCCCGGCCCGGGCCCGATCCAACAATCCCTTACCCGGCCCGGCCTGGGCCCCTGCAGTGCTCCACAACCACATTACCATTTCTGTCCGCCTACACGCAATAGAGGGCGCTCTGCACAGTGCGCCCTATTCTTTACTATTTAGCACTCAGCTTTGTACCGGATACCATTCTGGACATTGTAAATCGCTGTTAACAGCCGAATTACTGTAAAGGGAGTATAGAAACCAATTTAGAGAGGCGGCTTAGCAGACCTGCGGGCCTATCACAGCCGACAAGATGGCATATTCAACAGCGTTCACTATCAAATCATCGGTGTAAGCATACACTGACCCAGTCACCAACATATTAGGATGACTACTTGTTCGGCGGTATTCGTCAACGTATCTTGGACCCACCCTCCTATCATTGCCCCTGAGCTTTCGAAAATGGCTTTACCGCAGTAACACCATTACCGCGGTGAAGCCAGCTTTCATAAAAAAAAATTATAGCCTTTTCTTTACGCGCCCATAGAAATTTGGAAATAACTGCCCCTTTTAATAGCTCAGCTTCTATTCAGCCTGAGAGACGAATCACGTGTACCCTCGGTTATAAGTCAGCCGTGTTTCTCCTGGCTGCTTAACGGCGGGCAAAAGCACAGCGTTTCACTTTCTTTTCTCATTCTTCGTTTTCTTTTGTTCAGTAATGTTTATTTCAGTTCTTCTTGGTCACGGTTGAAAGGCTCTTAAGTTTTTTTACACCTTTTAGTTTTCTTTTGTCGCACGTCACAATAGAGTAATACGCTGAACCAAGAAGAACTGCCGGAACCTGTCTTTTAAACTGCTATCAAGATGTTGCTGCTAGTTTCAATGAGACGTGGAACTTGTGCCAAGGTTTTGGCTGAATTTCACTGTAATATTTTTTTTGTTCCACTTTCTCCGTGGCCAAAGTTTAACATTGATTTACGTTCGATCATAAAATGTGCCCGTAAGTCGACGCTTTAAACACGGTCGCTACGAAGTTACGCCGCCGCCAACCAAGTTGGCGCAGTTTTCATTTTCGTCGAGCGAATTAAACGACCGTGTCTAAGCTCTTGCTTGGACTCTCTGGGCTGCTCTGTGACATCTTCCACTTTTTTTTCTGTTCTCTAGAAAAAAAATCTGGAAAGAAGCGTTGGACGTCCAAGTCTTTCAGCGAGGCAGCCACTTCATTTTGATCTTTCTTGTTTGCATTGTGATGTCTGCTTTTTTTTTCACCCCTTCTCCGTGTTCGCTTTTATGTCTCAGCGTGTGCTCGCGCCAGAAAGAACCTGATAGCGACGTGCGCTCCTTTTGTACTTGAACTACGTCACTAAGCGAAATTCTCGCTCCAACATAGCGAAATTACAACGCCTCCGTTTCTTTTCTCTTTTCGACCGAGCCCTCGTTCCGCCATTTTTGCTCACTCACTCACGCTCCGTCCCATTGAAATACATGTATATACATTTTTTGTTCGCGCTGGTCTCGTTTCCCTCCAGCTCTCTCGCTGATAGCAAAAGGACACACAGTGCTACCGTTGCTGTTCTACACAACAACGCGAACCCCTTGTCCCGCTCCTCTCGGCTCCTTTTTCTATCTCGCAGTTCTCAACCGTGGCAGTCTCCTGCCAGCCCCTCGGGCTCAGCCTCACGCTCGCTCTCACTGTATCTCTTCGTTTTTCTCGCTTTGCCTGGTTACATTGCTCACGTGTTCTCCCTTCTTCTTCTTGATCACATGGTTTGACGTTTTCGTTCGCAATCATTTCTTCTCCTGTGGGTCATACTCAACGCTCTTCAGTGAAACCCATTTGCTCCTTTTCTTGGGGCGTTATTATTTTTTTTTTGTCGCAAGTCATAGCACTTTAGATGCTTCTACCTTTAGCGTCCTCTACTTTCTGCGTCTTTTCAAACTAGTTTGCCGCGACAATTCTATTTTCCGCTCTCCCATCCTCCGTATTAAACGGTTGATAGAAACGCAAAACGTGTAAGTCCGGTGTAACGTCCGAGCAACTTGAGCAAATGAAACCACTGTGTTTCCTTCTTGGACGGTACATCGAAAGCGCCTGCCAGTACGGCTTTTCTTTCTGGTGCCCTGGGGCGGCTCCTGGAACGGCCCGTTCAGGAGGTTTAAAAGTGGCGTATCAGGCGAAAAATGAAGGTTTTTTTTTTTATGTTCGTGCTTCTTTTTTTTTTTAAGGAGTAATGTGTCTCAGCCGGTTTCCGAACCACGCGGATCGCTTTGAGGTGTTTAGATTAGTTTTGTTTTATTGCTTTAACTAAGAAGATCTGGCATTTATATATTTTCTCGCGATCGCAAGCGATATGTTCATTTAAATGAATTATTACCGAAATATATCGATTGCCAGAAGCTGGTTTAACTTATCGGCATAAAACTGTGAATTAGCAGATCACTTGAAAAACGTTAGAGAGAAAATATGTCACGCGAGCACACCGTCCATGTAATTTCTGCGGCAACAAGTCTGAAATTTACAAGTGGTGGGCCCATTGATTTTGTGTGACTTTGGACTTGAACGTCTGCCCTTTTCTCTTTTTATTTGTAGAACATGAAATGTCCTTTATGTTCTTCTTCCATATTTGCGGAATGTTGGGATTCAGGGCTATCTTTCATTTGCTAATAATTACCCTTCGTCATTATTGCAACTTTTCTGGCATAATAATTTTGACTGCTTTTTTTTATGCTTCACATTACGTTTCTGTGCGGTAACCAAGAAAACCCCATAATGCATGCTAACAGTCCACAATATCCTAGCATGTCTGCATCGAATGCGGCTTAGTGAAGCGTCGTAGCGAGGGTATCTTACTTTCCAAGCGCACTGCGTAATTCCATCGGTCACCGATGGTCTCACGATACACCACTGCTAGGTTTCGCAGACAGGCATATATATATATATATATATATATATATATATATATATATATATATATATATATATATATATATTCCGTCTATTAGGACCTCTGAGAGGAGCTTCAGCGTGATCCACCGAGAGTCATGTGGGAGGAAAAGAACGAACAAGATGGAAAGGAGGAAGGAAGGGGAAAGGGCGAGAGAGAGGAAGAGTGCTCTCTGGCGCACTGTGGGGCTCCTTTTCGCCACGAGGGAGCACTCTTGGCGTGTTTCGGAAGACCACGTGACGCGGCCTCCTCTTCGTAACGGGAAAGAGGGAGGGATTCGAGACCGGAGCCCCTCGCAGAAGCAGACGACGTTCGCGGTCGTCTGCTACGGCACGCGGTGTTTGAACTCCAAGGACAGCGAGCGCCGCAAGCCGCGTGTCACCGGCGTCAACTGTCGCAGCCAGCCCGCTCTCTTCCGCGTTATCCTCAACATGACACTTAACTGAAGGCTCAAGCGCGGGCTCTCCCATTCCTGCTGCTTCTTTCTTTTTTGCTGATTTCGTCGTTCTCAGCCTGTCTCCACCCACCTATCTTTGACGTTTCGGGAAGAAAATGCGTGCTGCTTTGCACAGCAGCGAGACTGTGACGTGCTCTTCGTCAACGCTTCTCGCCTGCAAATAAACTCTGCGAGCCACTTGAGTTCCACTGGTGGATTAACTGCATTGGCGTCGCTGGTCTTTGGAGTCTGTGAACAACAACAACAACAACAAAAACGTGATTGTCAGCTAACGGACGAACTAGCTCGGTGATGAGACTTTGCGTGTAGCGTCCTCAGAAGGAAGCCGCTGTGTTGCAAGTTGGAAGGAATGGGACCACCGCTATTCGCCATCAAGGACTGTAAGCCACCATCGAAACTTCTTTACGTCGTCTGGTTTCTAGCCGGTGAGTCTGTTCAAGTTTCAAGAGTCTGTTCTTCAAATGAATGTTCTTGGTGCGAGCACTGCGTGTTCCATTCATGAACGCATGGAACTACTGGGTCCACAAGCAAATTGTGCATGTATGAATCAGTAGAGCTAACGTAGTTTTGTACGCTATATATCAAATAATTTTGGCTCTAATCTTTCGCAACGCTAAGTTCATCTTCAGCTTGTGGCAAAGCTTTCGCCTATTAATATGACAACTTATAGCAGTACCCTTGCTTAAAACTTGTTTCCCGGCCGCCCCCTTATAACGGCCATCAACGTAAAATCATTACCATCATTTTCTCTTCCATTCTAATGTACGAATTTGCAGCTACTGCACTGAGATACTGCACATAAACAACCAATAAGAAACATAAAACTCCGCATTCAATGTTATTGATAGTAGAACAGCAACTGAACGCTGGTTGACTCAGTAATTGGGGAAATTACATTGGTTGTGATAAGCTCATAGTGGACAGTAGCCGCAACAAATAACAAAGATCATATAGCAATTCGCTAGTTATTCGCACGCTGACTTTCCTCGAAGATACTTGTTGCGATGGTCTTCCGAGAATTTCTCAACGGCCCGTTTTCCAGCAAGAACACTGACAAAATAATGTGGTCAAGTGAAATGAGATATGCATGGTTCTGTATCCACTCATCGGTATTCCCTAAACAGCCAAGAAACGCCACCCAAAATCTAATATAAGACATCCGAATTGGTGGCGTAACTGCTGGTTAAATGTACACCGAAAGTAGGTCATTAATCGCGTTATATTTGGTGAATTATTCTGTAGCATCAACACAGTTTTCCGAGCTGTCTACAAACGACTCGGCATCGCCAGCGTATGTTTGTTTAGTTAGATAGAAGAACCTATAGGTGAGCTAGCGGTGCTGCTCCAAGTAAATCAATGCACGGCTATGAATACCACGTAAATAACCGAACTAATATAACAATGCACAGTTTACTCATGAACAGTTGCGGCACTAAGCTATCAGCTAGTTCGGGCTATGTTGACCAATTGTCCCTCTTTATACTTGAAAGTTCGATGAGTTACGCATGCATATGCTGTATTTTCCCCACTAAAAGTCTTCAGAACAATGCTTGCTACTGCTGGATTGTGATCTCCACTGATTACATTGTTTATCATAATCTCATCTCTTTCTTTATTTAATGCGATTGTATTAAGGACGTACCTCGAAAAGTTTCCAAGTTTCCCTCTCAAGGAAAAAAGAAGTCAGCTTTGTCCAAAGGCGAACCACTGGAAGCGATATCAATGTACAGCGTTGCGCCTACGGCATCTCAGAGCACTGTCGTGGTGGGGATCGCACCAGCGACAATAGAGGTGTCACATCTACTAACCCGCGAGACTGAATGAAACGTCAGCATCCGCAGAGATTATTAGACTAATTTAGTGCGTTAATAGTTATGTCTACTTCTGTCTCTTACTAATTGTTTAACAAATTTTCTTCAAGCTTGTATTTGTACTCGCATTGCATCTGTACTAAAACCCCCTATGTTATACCCTCAACTCGAGGGTCTCTAGAGTCAAAATAAATAAATAAATAAATAAATAAATAAATAAATAAATAAATAAATGAATAAATAAATAAATAAATAAATAAATAAATAAATAAATAAATTTAGCTTGACGTTCACTACAATGTGGCGTGTCCGCTGCGGTGGTACAGTGCATGGGTATGGTGCTCGGCTGCTGACCCGAAAGTCGCGGGTTCGATCCCTGCCGCGGCGGTTTAAATGGAGGCGAATACTAGAGGCCCATGTACTGTGCGATGTCAGTTCACGCTAAAGAACACCAGACGGTCAAACATTTCCTGAGCCCTCCACTACAGCGTGCCTCATATTGATGTCGTTGTTTTGGCACGTGAAACCTCAGATATGAATAACGTTATTATTAGTAGATGCGAGAACACTCCTTTTGCTTCACAAGGTGTGGGTTCGAGCTAGTTTGTACTCCATGATCAACACTTTTTGCGCAAAATTTTCTCAGACAACGGACGAAACAGACACGGACGGGCGCAAAGCCGACTGAACGGAGCGACATGCGCGACCACATAGCTTGCCTCGCCTTTAGAGCGAAACGCAGTTTTTGACTCTGGAGGGTTCTCCATACACCGAGCGGTGATGCGTTGTCAAAAGCAGTACAGCGAGACAACGCTAATGTCATAGCTGAAGCTTCAACCATGTCTCTAGCGCCAAGATTATCGGAATAAAATACGAGAGGATACCGCATACGCTATAGCACAGCGCCTCAAAACGCTACCTGTCACGGGAATAGAACACGGGAAAATTGGCCCATGAAGCACGCTCAGATGCTTCGAAGAACAACCTTGCTTGGCTCTAGCAAAGAGGATTAAACTCTGAACAAGAGAAAAGTACGCAGCGATCGTAGACTGATATTTAGAGCATTGAGCTGCTTTGCTGGCAGACGGACGTTTGATCCCGCCATAGATCACGGATTAATTTATGCTGTTATAGACAGACTTCGTCTTATTTAACGTAAAATTCTAGCTGCGTGGAGAGAGAGGATACACAAACTTTAATGCTGTACTGGAGTTGTTAGCCCGGTCGATCACCTGACTTTCTACTCCATGTGCCTGTTTAGAATCCTAGTATGTACAGGGATTACGTAGACGCACAGGTATCAAATGCGATCACACACACTGACAAACACGAGAGAGTAGCCTTTAATTCGGTAATTTTCTGCCACTGGCATTCACGTTCCCTGTAATGTCTGATCTGATCTTGTGAATGGTTATATGAAGGTGTTTAGGAAAAGCGCACCGCCGACTTCAAGGCGTTCAAAGCGAGTTCGAACGTAAGCAAAATGTTTAAGGTTAACTGAGTTCTAAGCCAGCATAAATGCTTTAGTATATATAGTCATACAGCTTAACTATATATATGACTGCTGCAGTTGACACTTGAGAGGCGTAACGCGAATTTTCTGATGGAATGGCCAGCAGGCTTGGCCTGACGGTCCCGACGTGGGAGTCACCCGCTGCGCGCTGACGCGTGCCTTGCGCAGGATCCAAAAACGTTTTTCAACCAACCAACCAACCTCGTGTTATTGATTATATTCATGAGCACCATATCCAGTGATATCAATATGAACGCTGTGCTTGACGCCGCAGTGCCCTTTCTCGTGCTTACTGCAATGTACTTTCGGCCCAAAGTTTTCTTCGTACTCCAATGCTTCTGTTTTATTCGAATGGCATTCAAGACAGACCTAATGACCTGATTATACTTCCAATTTCAGTTCGTTGAAGGAAGGCACAAGTTACGAGCGCATACCACTGAAAACTTAAACGATGCGCACATGTCGGCTAATTATTATCCAGGTATGAGTTAACTTTATTTGTATATCTCCTGATAACTGCTTTCACAACGTGAAGTGCGCATAGTACAGAACTTCCAACATTTAACTATGTACGATTTCCAAGGCCGCGGTATCTTTTTACAGCTTGAACGTTTTGAGGGAGCCATATACGTAATATGTACTCGACATAACTCTTTTTTGCACCGGGTAACGAACATGTCGATCATTTGGGGTCATGCTTTCGGTACCTTTCCTAATTATTCGGTGCTGCTAAAAAGACACAGAATGTTAAACACATGACATACCTTCAGTAGCGGTCTCGTTCAAGTACGCAGTGTCGTGCATGCATTCAGCATTCTTTAAAATGTACAGATGCCTTCTCCATCACTGATCCGATGGTACGCATCGCAAACAACGCTGTCCTTCTCGTAGTTCGCGTTAAGTCAGTCGGGATGCGTGACAAAATGCAGCATATATGAAACAGATTTCTTTCGCGTTTGAAAGCCTTTACTCCAAAGGCAAGAAAAAAAAAAAGAACACGCGCTTGATCGTTTCACAATCAAGGTTAACCGCATCAAGCTTTGGTTAAACAGCCTCCTTGAGTAATCTGTATGCTCAACGCAGCTTTCTGGGGTTTCATTTTAGAACTGAGCGTGGCATAATCCCCATGTGAAGGCTTTCTTCAAGCTCGCGCGAATGAAACGCGGCGTGACCAGGCTCATCGAACCTTACTTTCTTATAAAGTACCAATTTGGCCTCGCGCTTATAGATATTTTTCCATATGACCACTTACTTGTGTTTACGTCTGAGTTATTTGTTTTGTTTTGTTTTCTTTCCTATTTTCTTTCCTCTGTCTTTCTCCCTTATCTTACTTTGCCCTATGTTTCCCCATTTCCAAATGAGCAGGCAGGCGTTGTGCCCCTTTAGGTGGTAGTTGTCAGCCTGTTCCCTCCCTATTTCCTCTGTGTCTTCATGTTGTCTATGTATTCAAACCAAATAAATAAATAAATAAGGCTCAGCTTGTCTCGCAGATATTCGCTGATTTTCGAAAAAAAAAATGTTCTACAGCTAGGCTTATTCACAATAGTAGATCAGAGCAAATTATTGTGTTTGAGATATTCTGAGTAAAGACTACAAGCCATGCGAACACATTTTACGAAATAAAATTTTGGTGAGTTCATACCCCCCATCACATCCGACATCGCGATTGGCTGGCATCTGCCTTTTACAGCTTTTGTGAATTGTTGTGCAACAGGAAGTTTATTGTTTGTATTTGTCTCTATGTGAATACCGAGATCGATAAATACTGAGGAGGGTCCAACTTTGAGAAATAGATTAGTAGGCTATTCTGGAGAAGGCGAAGTGCGCGAAGCTATCTGATACAAGATAGAGTACAATATCCAGACCTCTAACTCCACATTTATAAGTTTTGCTAAGAACGGCACTGATTAATTTCTTATGTCTTATGGTTTCGTAATTTGTTCATTATCGACGTACAAGCCCCCCTCTTTTTTTTCTTGGTGTTTCATGTAATATACGAAAGCGAACATTTTCCGACGATTACGACACTCCCTGATGCGAAATGTGTGCGCAGCTGTTCGCGTGTTTTCATTTGGCGATGTATTGAGGCAAAGAATACGAAAGAGGCATGTTATGTAGGTAAAGCTACAAAGTGCTCTTTATTTTTAGCTTTTATTATGTTTTAAATATTTCTTTATTTCTTGCCTTTTCATAACTTTTTATTTTCTTCTGATCTTTCTTGTTATTGTTATTTTTGTGTTTTTTGTTCCTTTCTGCTTCAGCGGCATGAACGGCAGTTGCACGCAAACGCTTTATTTTTATTTTTTATTAGTTAGATTATTTTTTTATATTCTTGTTGTTTATATTTATTTATGTTTACTTTGTGTTTCGGCGACGAAGGTTTCATAGCAATGTAGCCGACCTCGGCAAAAGAAGAAGCGCGTCGCGTAACTCGAAGCGCGCGAGACGGGCGCACGGCGAGAGCCGAGGGACGACGCTCAACGCAGGAAAGGGCGCCTGACGCTCAAAAAAAAAGGAGAGAAAGAGAAAAAGGATGCTTAGGGCACCGTACCCTTCAATACAATTCTGTTCTCTTTCTCCTACGAGACATTATACTTTATCTTTTCGATTCGCTGTCCTAACGTCCCTCGTTCCCGGAAAGAGTTATTCGCCACGTTTCGAAGAACAAAGCTAGTGGCGAGCGGCGGCAGAATAAAGGCCCACGCAGGTGCAAGATACTGCCTTTGCTCTGATCGCCTTAAAATGAGCCCTTCGGCTTCCATCAGAAAGAGAGAAGTCGTCGGAACTGTGCTGTTTTCGCAATGGACAGTAGAGACTGCCTAAGACAATCATTTGACTTTCGGCGTTTGCGGCTGACTTTAGAAGGCACGCGGATGACTCTAAGCAATCGGACCTTTTTTTCTGAGTGGACTGTCGACGTAATGCTAATGTGCAGTGGCCCAGTAGACGTTCTCGTCTTGTAAAACGTTTCCATTTTAATCGTACCCTGCGCAACACTCTATCGCGTCGTTTATCTACTGAGGTATCGCTTTCAGTTGCGAAATTCAAAGACAAAACTTGTACTCTTACTTGGATCAAATCATTTTATTCACACTGCACTTGCGTTGCCACGGTGGAGCAGCTGTTGCGTAGTTGAGTTATCTATCATCATTATTTGGGTAGCTCAAAAATATGAATCCACGCTTTTTTTTTTACTCGAAGAATCGACCTTCTGTCTTCAAAAACAGCAGTAGTTTGATCTAAAGGTTGACTAGGGCTAACGGACTGATCTGCTGGCGCTTTCCGTGATCGTTACTGGTCGTTCGAGAAAAAAAAATGAAGCCGAAATTCGGGGGAATTATCGTGGCGCAAAGCATTGCGCGATTCTAACGTTATGGCACGGTACACCGACGCGTTCGTAGTTGGCAGGAACGATGCCTCCGTGGCGAAATTGTTCACCGGGTCTGACGGAGTGCTATCAGGCGATTTCTGATCGCATGTGTGGAAATACCTCTATGGGGCCGTGGAAAGGCGATTGGAGGAGGCTGCAGGTGTGGACCGATACTGGTTACAGCGCAATACCGAAAGGCAGTTTATTCGAGAGAGACTGACCAAAGAGACACAGCAAATCACAGAACCCGAGAAAGCAGGGAAAGAGTGATTTGCTCTATCAAATGAACTTGTGCTACTTGTCAGGTATATTTGTAGCTTGGGAATATGCAGGCATGGTTTGTCATTTTACTGTGTGTTTATGCAGGCCACAATGTTTGCAACTAACACAACTGTGTAGGTATAGATAAGACAGCGCTATATATAAAGTGATTCAAGTTTTGTTGTTGTCATCAGCAGTTAAGTACAGTGCACTTAAGTCCCAGCGACTTACTGTCCATAATATTTATTGCGTGTCTGCCTTGTCATTGCACAATTCATTTGCCGAACTTATTAACAAAAAATAAGTTTTAAGGCTGATCGAAAAACAAGTGAGATCTCGCGAGACTCGACGACAGTGGCCGAGATTTCGCGAGAACTCGCGAGACCTAGTGTAGAAATTGCAGTATTATACTGTACACATGAATTCCTGCGTACTATCATGAATTCCTGCGTACGATAGTACTGCGTACTATCGCGAGCAGTACGAGTGGGAACACTCAAGCGCGTGCAAAATGGTTTCAAATCCTCGATACGATCGACAGAGTCGATCGTATTGCGCTGTTAAAAATGTAGTGGAGATGGTGACGTTTTTACGCAAACTGTTGTTGCTCACGCCACGCGTCTTGTTTTTATGACGCGCGGAACGTTTGGCACAGATAACAGCTTCACATAGAGCGCTCGTTGTAGCGCTCACGCGCAGCAAAGAGCAGTGGTGTTTTTCTTAGGCCTATTTTTCTATGTCTTAATCTCGTGTGTGGCACGCTCACGCAAGCACACAAAAGCGAATTGAAATGAATCAGCTGCCGTTTTGTATACACGCTAGCACGGCGGGAGCACCAATAGTTAGCGGAATCCCGGCAACCTTTCGACTTCGTTTCCGACATCGGCCACCGCGAATCACTACACGTCGGGTTATAATAATATAATAATTGTTGGGGTTTAAACTCCCGAAACCACGATATGATTATGAGAGACGCCGTAGCGGAGGGCTCCGGAAATTTTGACCACCTACACCACGTCGGGTTCGAGGCTATTTGCCATGCTCTCGCGTGTAACCGCTCATATTGGTGTTGATAGTAAATTTCTGTACGACTCTTCACGCCATAAAATTAGCAGCGGCATTGCGCTGCATTGCTCACGGCGTTCCGTATTATTCTGATACTGTTGATGCTAGCGTTAATACCACATATACGCTTTGTAGGATGGTGGAGAGATGAGAGGAGCGAAAAGACAGAGAGGTCAACCGGAAGATGCATCCGCTTTACAGCGCTGCACCGAGGGGTGGGAGAAGGAACTATAAAGATTAGAAGGAAGAAGTGAAAGATATTTAAAGCACACGCGTGTGCGCAATCACAGCTCAGGTCAAATACGAAAAGAGAAAGAGAGAGAGAGAACGAAAAATCACAGCATATCCACGGAGTGAATGATGATGAGTGGGCGAAGCTGCGGAGGTTCATCGGTAAACCGTGAATCTTCAGTGAATTCTGCCCAGTACATCATCACCGACGTGAGATCGGGCGCGTTTATACTAAAGGTTCGATGAGTTATGACGACTTGCAGCTCACTTTAATTTTACATGTACGCTGTGAATTTTCATTGTTTAGAAAACCATTGCTTTAGAAACATCTGGCGTTCTTTCGTTTTGCTTTTACAAAACATCTGGCGTCTTTCGTTGGTTTATTTCATCAATCAACGGCGTTTTGAACAAAATTTTTATTGTTTAATCACGCACAGTAGAAATCTCACCGGGCAATACCTTGGAGGTAAACAATGGCTGCTAATGGGAATGAGAGACAGAAGAAGTCGGCTTATAGCTAACACTTACACTTCTACTTCTACTAACGTTTCCTACTGGAACATGCCGATGGCTGCTAATGGGGAATGAGAGACAGAAGAATTCGGCTTTTAGTTAACGCGCACGCTGCGAATTTTTTATTGTTCAACAACGCACAGGAAAAATCTCCCACCGGCACCACCTTGGAGGTCAAGATCTGGTACTAGCGTTACGACTGGTTACGCACTACGACTACGACAACTACGAGGGACGAACGGGTGCCGCCTTAAGGAGCTTCGCCCCTAAAAACTGGACGACGTCATAGAAGCATATGTACCATTATGTGCTTAAACATCTAATCCACGTAAGAAATCACTGTGATGCTGTACTCACTTCCAACAATCCTTCGTCTATAAGTCCCCCGAACCATGTCTTATCACTATATTAACACGAAAGTGTTTATGTCGGGGTCCACCAAGACTTCAGTGACGTATTTCCGTCACGGAAATGACGTCGAAAATATGCACACGATCAGATGACAAAGAAAAAAAGTTCCGTCAAAGGGCATCGAACCCACGACCGCTCGGTCCGCAAAACAGATGCCCGGTGCGCTATCCACTGCGCCACGCTCACAGACTCGAGATGCTTTACAAACGCGCCTTTTATGTCTACCATTCTCCCGGTCGGCGGGGTGGTAATGCCTTCTGAGAGCGGCAAAGCAGAATAATTCGTCATTAATGTGGCTTCCGCGATTAGTACCTGCAACGCGTGACACGTTCGTCTCATTCGGCGCGTTTTCAATAGAAGTGCAATTTTGTCAATGCCTTAACACACCGCGAGGTGGAGACCTTAACGCAAGTGTCGTAAAAGCGTCGGCCTCTCTCATAGCATCACGCTAATCAAACCAAAAAAATCACAGCATATCCACGGAGTGAATGATGATGAGTGGGCGAAGCTGCGGAGGTTCATCGGTAAACCGTGAATCTTCCGTGAATTCTGCCCAGTACATCATCACCGACGTGAGATCGGGCGCGTTTATACTAAAGGTTCGATGAGAGTTATGACGACTTGCAGCTCACTTTAATTTTACATGCACGCTGTGAATTTTCATTGTTTAGAAAACCATTGCTTTAGAAAACATCTGGCGTCTTTCGTTAAGCAGCTGGCGTCTTTTCGTTTTGCTTTAGAAACATCTGGCGTTCTTTCGTTGGTTTATTTCATCAATCAACGGCGCTTTGAACAAAGTTTTTATTGTTTAACCACGCACAGGAGAAATCTGACCAGGCACTACCTTGGAGGTAAACAATGGCAACTAATGGTAATGAGAGACAGAAGAAGTCGGCTTTTAGCTAACACTTACACTTCTACTTCTACTAACGTTTCTTACTGGAACATGCCAATGGCTGCTAATGGGGAAT
The DNA here is from genome assembly GCF_013339695.2 of Rhipicephalus sanguineus. Taxonomy (NCBI): domain Eukaryota; kingdom Metazoa; phylum Arthropoda; class Arachnida; order Ixodida; family Ixodidae; genus Rhipicephalus; species Rhipicephalus sanguineus. The sequence continues at coordinate 38,741,004 of NC_051177.1, forward strand.
GAGAGACAGAAGAATTCGGCTTTTAGTTAATGCGCACGCTGCAAATTTTTTATTGTTCAATAACGCACAGGAAAAATCTCCCACCGGCACCACCTTGGAGGTCAAGATCTGGTACTAGCGTTACGACTAGTTATGCACTACGACTACGAGGGACGAACAAGTGCCGCTTTAAGGAGCTTCGCCCCTAAAATAGCTATGCGACGCGCGCCTGCCTCACCTGGCTGTAACACCGCGTTCCCCGCCTACGCGCTCGCCCCGAGAAAAATTGCGGCCGGGCTACCGCGGCGGCACGACGCGCTTTGCGTTTCCCTCAAGTGCCGCCATGGTGTTCAATCACATTTTAACGTGCCGCAGGATGCCGACCAAGTTCTGCGTCTAATATGCGACACTCTTCTGGCTATCACAGCTCGTTCTCTGATTACGCTTTCACCGTTAACTACTACAGCTACCACAAGGGTTTGTTTAATCATTTAACATGGACGTTAGTCATCGGCATGGAGATGTACCACCAAGCATCAAAGTGGGTGCATCCGCGTTAAACGGGGCTATAGCTGCCAGACATTGTGCAAACTCTCTTATATCAACGTACAGTAAACATTCAGTTGCTTCTATAAGGGCACGCTTTACTTTCGTGTTATTCCAATTCCTATGACGGAGGGATGAACCATGTTTTTTTTTTTCTGATATCTTGTAACAGTCGTTTTTTATTTTAATATGCAGGTTCATGTACTGTGATCGTGAATTAATTGGCAGTTGCGTTTAAGGGCAGCACTTGATGTTATTCCAAATATTGAGCGTATGTGACGTATATGTACGACATTAGCACTGGTCGCATTATTTTGCATTCCGATAAAAGCGAGGAAATAGGGCAATTATACTGTAGAGAAATCTGCAGTAGCACGCTGAGGAAGGTACACTGCGAGTGATCCGTAATGCTTAACTGGGAAACTCGTTATCAAATTGATCTTGTATGTACTTTCGTTTCCAACACCCAAGAGTTTTTCACATAGTTTAGTAATGACTTTAGTTCAACTTTTAAGCTTGGCGCTGGTGCTGCTATTCGGGTTCTCGTTTTAAAAACACCGGGTGTCATCGCAGGCTCTTCTGAAAAAAATAAGGTACAAAAGAAGGCGTCAGTAAAAAAGCTAAATGACGCAAGATTTTCTTCGACGCAAGTCAAGGCGAAAGTCTTCAAAAGCGCATCAGACCGCAAGCGTTCGACGTTGAAAACTCGGGCGCTTCCCCCCTTCCGCAGTGTGCGCGGACGCTGCATTAAATGAGTTGTTGCGTTGTGTCGCTTCCATTGCCGGCCACAGCTGCGGGCAACAAACAAGGTGTAAATAACAAGAACAAACAAAAAAGAGAGGGACCTAGGCTCGCTCGCGTACAAGACAAATTCGACAAAGAAACAAAAAAACGAAGGAGAACGAAGGCAAGTACAGGTCCAGTGTAAAGACGACAGCCACGAGAGTCCACGCACATTTGCGCCAGCAAGAGCACCGACCATGCCAAAGGAAACACCAAAGAGAAAGGGGTTGGGGGCAGCTGCGTTCGCGAGGCCCTTCGCTTGTCAGCGCTGCTGGCGAATTCGTGCGGCGCTAATCGAAATTAACGAGCGTCCATGGTGCCTGAACGCATGACTGTGGCTAACCAGCCACATATTTAGGACCTCGCCCACCCTCCCTCACTTTTTTGCTCACTCCCATCATGTCCCATTCCCAGTACCTCAGCTCTGCAGTTTCTTAACGTCTACTTGGATGATCAGAGCCTGGCAAAGGCAAATGCCGCTGAACAAGCTGGAAAACGAAAAAAAGAGGGCAACGTTTTGTGGAAGAGAGCGCGGGAAGAAGATGCGCAAGCAAAAATTGAGACAGCGAGAGAGGGAGGAAGGGAAAATGACGGACATTAGACGAAGTCACGAGCTGTTGCTTGAGGGCACGTAAGCGTTTAAGAGGCGAACGCTGTTATTTTAACCCGCGTCGCCGCTCGGCCAGAGAAGATGTGCGGTCGTCCGCGCCGCTGAGAGAAAAAGCGGGTCGAGAAAGGAAAAGACGCTGACGGTGGAAGCTGCTGTCCTTAGCGCTATTAGGACCAGCGGCGGCGGTTGGGACGAGTCGTTTAGCAAGCGAGCCGCTGCGGCGGCGCGCTTCCCTAAATAAATAAGGCGCCTAAGTGAACGTCGCCGGGCCGCACAGATTGAGATTTCGCGCGTGCGCTAAAGAGGCTCGCCTACATGAGAAGCATAATGAAATGTTTAGCAGTCGCCGAGAGACGAATGCCTTACACGTCCAGTCGGAGTGCGTCTCCGACTCGCCTTTAGGCGAAGCTTTGTTGAAGTTTTAGCAAGCACGAGGGTGCCCGGTGGTGTTCCTCATTTAAGGCTCGCGGGATCTCCCTGCCAAGGCGTTGGTGGCTCGAAGTGCGCAACTGGTGGATCACGCGGCTTTCCGAAGCCCGAAAAAAGAATTTCCTGTCCTTGAACTCTTGAACTGTGGAAAACGCGAAAAAAAAAGGACGCGGAAGAGTCACGCAGCAACAGAGCTCTGAGCTTGAACTCATACGCTCAGCTGTTGATTCTAACTATCTGGAATACGATTAAACGGCGCGTGTTAAGAGTGGTGACCACCGGCTTGTTTCGCGTTCTCGTAAAATAAGCTATGAACGCGAGGCATTATATATGAAAAGTAAAGTAGGGTTTCGGAAGCATCCCCGTGGTCAAGTATCAAAAGAAGTCATTTTTGATTTATCGAGCCAAAAATTCGATAAAGAAGACAGCTAACAATGTAAAGCAGGACACACGAGATACCACATAAAGTTACATTCAAGACGACATATTACACAAAACTCGAAGTAATTATAAAAGTTTACAGACTGGGTGAAGCCTCTCGTATTTTCGTACGTAATACCACTACTGGTTAACGTTAGGTAATATCGGTTGTTCGTTGTTATAACACTGTAATCAAGTAATACAGGTATACTGTTATCTCTCGGCCACACTACCTCGAATAGTTTTCGGACTGCGACATCTTCCCTCAGGGCCACAAGCATGATTGTGGCGTTTCTTTTGTTCGTTCATTTAATTGCTTCTTACCAATAATTGCCTGTGCTACGATTAATTCTTGCATTTAAGATGCATAATAATGCTCTTTATTAGTATCTAGTATAAAGTTCTGGCGTGACTCACAGCTACTCTCGCGAGTGCACTAGTCATTTCGAAGCCATCTTCTTTCGCGGATACCTCGTTTCATTTTTTCGTTCCCGCAAAGATTCTATTACAGCCGTACATACTTCTTGGCTGCATCCCTACATGTGGTTGTGGTTGTTCTTCATTAACAGTCATATCGCAGCACTGCTTCACGTTTCTTCGTAATAGGCCTACGTTCCTTAGCGACGAGTGCAAACCGCAACACTTGCGCTTTCTCACAATAGGCGTCGTAACCGACTTTCGCGACAACTCCATTACGGCTCGCCGACTGTGGCTGCACGCGAACAAATGGGTGCGTGGTCGCGTTAGTGGAGCACTTCATCATTCACAAGCGGCCGCGTGGCTTCACTTAGGCGACGAGCTCGCAAGACCGCGAGGCATACTTTCGTTCCATCTTCCGTGTATACATCACGGCGAAATGCATGCTGCCTTCTGCGAATGCACGCACACGCTTTGTGCAGAACGCTTTCCCTAATCGCGTAAGTTCCGTCTCGAATGCATAACATTCCCGACGACATCGCTCGTACTTCTTCAGTATTCACAGTCCTTTTTCTCACGTTCATCGTTGCTACCTACGCAGTTCGTGTTTTCCGGGTGGGCCGTGTATGAGGAAGGATGGCGGCGTATTTGGGTACACTAAGAAGCAACGAAGGAAACAGAAAGGCAAGGAAGTTAATCAGAAATACGTCCGGTTGGCTACTCTACGCTGGGGCAGTGGGAAAAGGACATAAAAAGATGAGAAAGAGAGGAGCGAAGGGAAGAAGGAAATGAGCAGCGAATGCGCTGACCCATACGTGTGGCTTGCGCTACAATACTCAATGGCGTTCACACAGGCTCGTCGTCTTCAAAAAGAACAAACGTGCTTTAACTGCCTTGTGGGCCGACGTGCGATGGGAAGGGTGCTCCAGCAGCACCTGCACGGAGAGCGGTAGTCGTCGCAGAACGTCAGAAGGCGCTTGTCTTTCAGAGCATTTTGAAGGCAGGGGGATAGACCATGGTATGCGTTTTCTTCGATGCCGCAGACCTCGCATGTAGCACTGTCGGTCGCTCCGAGCAATGTTTTGTATGCCACCCCAATCGAAGCCGATAAAGAAGCGATGCTCCACGTCGACTGATGCGCTAGCGTACGGGCGAAGCGTCTAGATTGCACCAGGAAGCAGTACTCAACATTTTACAGAAACTTCGATAAGAGCGACGATTAAATTAACGTGCTGCAAGTCAATAATTGGCTGTAATGTCTCGTGTAACCTGACCTAATCGTCTTACCACGAGTACTCGCCATGGCCAAAATGGAATTCGATACCGCGCGTTAGAACCTAATTGTTCTGCACACGAAGTCACGGTTTTCTTTCAATATCCGCTATTTTTCTCGTTTCTTGTTGATTCAACTTTCACTGCACGATTGTCTACTTACCAATCCACTAGTTAGTTAGTTATTTTTTTAACTTGGAGATATTTTGAAGAAACTCAACAGGTATGTGTGGTACGCGTTCGCTTTACTGAAAGCATCGAATACTTTTAATGAAATTTGTGGTCAAAGCATTTATCCTTCTTTTTTTTTTCTTTTTGCTGCACAATGGGAGAAGCAGCAGATTTACTTGTTCGTATACGTCGTGGGAGCCTGGCATCCCAAATTATAACTTCAATATCGTCTTGATATTAGGAGTTAGAAATTTAGATTTAGATTTCGAAAAGAAAACGAGACATCAAGACAAAAGAAAACGAGGCACTTAGCTCCCTGTTTAGCTGCGCTAAATATTGGAAAATTGATCTAATAAACTGTTGTAAGTTTAGCGCTATGTGTGTTTCCTTCCTGTGTCCCCTTCGTATTTTCGCGCTGTGTGTTCCACTACGCTAAATATTCGCACGAAACAGCCATCCCGTGAAGGAATTCTTCGGGATATGGTTCCCGTCTAATACATGTGGCGTACACGACCAAGTCAAACAAGCAGCTTACCGATGTCATTAAAAAGGCATGAAATCACTTTATTGCTTATTACTTGTAGCAATCAAAACTTTAAAGACACTTCAGAAAAAAAGCCGAGAACCGTACAGGGAGTGATGAAGTTAACGGTAGGCGTTAACGTTAATAAAGATTGATAACGTTAGCTTAGACACCATTTGAAAAAAAAGACGATGACAGTATAAACAGAGAGCAAACATGGGTGTCTGACATTCAAGTTGAGATTTTAAAAAGGAAGTTCTGAAGAAACATTTCGGCGAAATGTTGGTTTTTCTAAATGTCTCAAAGGGGAGCTGAGGCAGACCAAGGAGAATAAGCTTCCAACAACATTTTAAATGCGAAGCATTTCTTAGCGAACTTCTGCGAGTTTGAGCGTATCTAGCTGTCTATTTATCTATCTAGCCGCCTACGACTTTGTGCTCTCCTGGCCGTTTCGTTATTTTTTTATTGAGTACCTGCTGCACCATAAGTCATTACACCGGGGTGGGTACAGTTAACATAAACATACCGCAAAAGAACATTCATTAAAGCATGGAAGAAGTCATGAACAAATACAGGCAGTGTAATTCCGGCGGGAGAACTTTTCGCAATCTGTGAACAAGGTTTCCGTCTTAGTGCCGGAACGTCAAGTTCTCAAGAGACATGTGTATCAATTTTTTTCACTTGTATCGGCTTTGGCTCTGTTTAAGTTTTACTTTCTTTCAAAAGGAAGATGCAGTCGGGCAAGCCAAGCAATGCGTGCAGGAGATAACCACTGGTCTATCTGCGCAACAACACTCTGTGTGCCAAGTGCAGGAAATAACGCAGCTAGTAGACGCCTTGCCGGCAAAAGCGCCACGCAACATCTTCGCTGGCCGTCATTTTTTTTTCGGTTAATTCATATACTCCTCAAGAGATCGGCTCACGCATTTCGTTTCGCAATATCGCACTATTTAGCTTGCACTATATAGCTTGCGTTGACTCGCATAGGCGTGGATGAAAAACGAATCTTCTCGTGCACTCCTCTCCACCACTCCTCACTACAACCTCGCCAAGACCCGCGGCGCGGTTTCATGGGGTATAGACGAGCATCAGTGATCACAGCCTCGGGTATGGTTGTAACCGCGGTCCCTGCCCAGCGCTGTACGCAGTAAACAACTCGGAACACTCCTACTTGTCCAGCAGAGGCAGCAAACGAAAAAGAAAGTCGTTCGTAAGCTGGTGGATGCCGAGCGCGTCCCCGCACCTCTCCAGGCGATGGCCGGCCGAAGAGTCCCGGCGTATATATATTGGCCCTAATAACGCCCCGAGACCACACGCACGGGTATAAGGCCCGTCGGGGGTTAAGCGAAAGCAATACGACGCGGATACAAATGATGTGGGCGGTGCAGGCGCGCGCGACCACTGATCTCTGTTTACTTATTTATTTATTCAACGCATTGAGATTCCGTCCGTTTCCATCCTCGCTTCCTTTTTTATTTCGCGAAACCACGCGTGCGCGCACTTCTTGGACCAGCAGCAATATATCTATGTCGCTCGCTCATACGGCATCGAATGAGTGAAAGAGAGAAACAAATGTACCTCCTCCGTTCCTGGTTCTTTTCTTTATTTCTTTTTATGGATACCACGTCCTCCCTTCGTCTCGGTTCTTCCAATAGTCTGAGGAGCACGCGTAAGAACCATATCGCCATTCAGCGATGGTTCGTTTGAACGGGCCAACGCTAAGGACTGCGGCATCTCTATATTGCTCATTATTTTCTTCTTTTCTTTTCTTTTTGAACTCATCTATAGCGCCCCAATTCTGTGCCGCGTTTATTTCTTTCCTTCGGTCATTACAAATCTTGTTCGAATTTCGCCATGTCTCTCCTTCATTAAAAGAAGGATCGTAAAGCGCCCTCTTTTTGCCCTCATCATTTTTAAATCATTTTTTACGAGTCGACCTCTGGTGTTGCATACGTAAGTTCGTCGGGCCATCTTTCCAGCGTTTCACTGTTTGACTCGCCATCTTTCGAATGTTTGAATAACAAGCGAGTTCGTGTATTCCTTGAATGCGTCTTCTCGTTATTTCCGGCTCAGACGGCGCAAAGTGAGAGAAGAAACTATCGAGCGATCGAAGTTTTTTTTTTTTTGTCTTTTCGCGCGCGCGTGGGTTATACGCGAATATTCAAATTACCTAATGCGACTGATACTTTTGTTTCCAACCAACGTATTTCGATTCGCGGGACTTGATATTCGAGTTTCTCGAATATTCGATAGCGGCCGCATGTCGGGGTTCGTTATCACCGCTCGAACTCACCCGTTATGGAGGACAACGGTATGTGCATACGCTCCACTGGTTGTGCCACGTGCACCACTTTAAACGAGGGGCAAATGTAATGACACGCCGGCAGTGTGCTCACGTATAATACTTCCGAGTCGAGCGCACTTCGCGATAACTTCGCTCGATTTGAAGGAAATACACTAGAGTGAAGTAATGAGAGACGGCCAAGGATTTTCTACGCCAGATCGAATAAGAAAATAAGCGTGCGAAAAAACAAAGTTTGGAGAGGCAGAGCTGCAAATCTCGCAGCAAGTCGAGTAATGCTCCTAGCGTTGGTCACCCTTGCAATTAACAGTGCAACTATGGTCTAGTAACAGTGTACGGGATATTATAAAATGAGGCGGTGCGTTTGTGACGTTGCGCATTGCGGAAGCACGAAACACGAAGGTCAAGTTCGGGTTTGTTTTGCTGGTTGAGAGAAAGGTTTCCATCATGACGAACTCAAACTCGCTTGTTAAAAAGCGAATATGAGATGCAGAGATTCTTAATACAAAATTAAGACTTCCAGAAAAAAAAATACTGAACTCTAGCTACTGTATTTGAAGCGGAATATGTAAAGGTAAGAATCTTTCAAAATACTGCCAAGATTTTATAAGTTTAGCAAAGCACTGAAGAGCAAACTTGACAAACCGCTAGCTTCGTATTTCCCAATGCACTTTGGTTCCCTTTTGTAAGCAGTGTCGGTACATATGGAGCGAACGAGCTCTGTATGCAACTGTATAGATCGCGTAATATTACCGCAATATTTGCGCGAAATATATAAACGTTCGAAAATGATACTGGCAAATTTGTATTTAAATTAATAGCGGTGCATAATGAACACATTTTGCCCGCCTTAGTTGCCCGCCCTAGGCGTCTCAGTATGCCATGCTTACCAAACTGCGGTACCGTTTCGTTTTTCTTGTTCTCGAGTTACAGAACTGTACAAGATTGATGATTCAGTCTTTCAAAACGCTTTCTTATTTCCAACGCATTTCGCACAGCAGGCGATGGTCTAAATAAAAGAAAATCTATTCGCTACAGTCGGGTGATTCTTTCCTTTAACCTAACTTATGTAAACCTCATAAATAATTAAAACTTCTTCTCGGGCTAGTTGGTGTTGTATCCCAGACGTCAGAAGTGCTAGCTGCTGTTCAAGGTTGTATTGATAATTACGGTGTGGTCCAATTTCAGAATTCTGCAGAAATGACTGTGCTCAATTTTATGAAAATATTAGAGTTTTACCTGAAATCAACGTTTGTGTCTTTTAAAGGGAAACTTTATGTACAACGCCAAGGTTTTTGCATCGGTTCTTGTGTTGCACCGGTGCTCTGCAACATTTTTTGGCGTCTTTTGACTTAGTGTACTTGACGACAAGGTATTCTTGAAGGGTTTTAGATACGTTGGTGATTTTTTGATCATTTTAAAGACTAACACGAATTTTTCTCTGGATCACTGCGAATTTTTCCCTGGCTTGAACTTCACTCATGAACTGCCATCAGATGGTTTCATACAGTTTTTAGATTTGAAATTACATCTTAGAGAATACCATGTTTTTTGGCAATACAACCCACGTGCGCAAAAAGATTTGTTGCCTTATGATTCGGCGCACTCTAAGTTAGTGAAAAGGGGTATTGCGAAGCTTTGCCTCGAGTCTGCTCTGGTGAAGTCGTGTACGCACACAATGCAGGACAGCTTTCAGGTTCAATTAGCCAGGCTACGGGCGGCTGGTTATCCGTGCGCGGTCGTTGGTGCAGTTTCCCAAAACATCTTGAAGAAGATGAGAGGCGTGAAACCGCAAATTGCCAGTGAAGCACGAGAGAGGCGGGGACCTGAAGTAGTTCCGTATATCCACAGGATATCCCACAACCTTAAGAAGGTCGCCAGCAAGCACGGCGTTTCTGCTGTGTTCTGCGCCCCTCGGAAACTGGGTGGCCTGTGCGCACGCGTATGCAATGAAAAAGAGAAGCATGGATGCAAAAAGAACCATGCCAGGCCGTACGTGAGGTGCGCAATAGGCGTGGTGTATGCCATACCACTATCATGTGAGAAGACCTACATAGGTCAAACCGGGAGGTGCATCAACGATCGTGCGCGGGAACGTGAGCTGTCGTTGAAAAATGGTAGTAATGCGCATTTACCGGTCCATTGTTCAGCCTGCACGTGTGCACCGCGGCTAAGCGAGATCAAGATTCTGGGTAGGGGTGGTGATACCTTGGGAAGGGAGTTGCTGGAAGCTTTTTATATCAAGAGCAAGGGCACAGAGTGTATTAGTGACACGTCTATACATTTGTACGGCAACGAGTTCAGACAATTCAGGTCGATGATTGATTAGCTATGCTACGACTGCGCGCATGCGTTTTAGGTGATCTGTCTTTTCCGTGTTTTTTTTTTTTTTCCTAAATAAAGCCAGTTGATGTTTAGCGCTTGCTCTGTGCACTGTCTTCTTCTCTTCTTCTCCTCTTCTCAGCCAGTTCGTTCTTTTTCTTCCTGTTCGCGCTAAAAATATGACGTCTCATAAATTAAACTGCAATGAACGACAGCAAGAAAAACTTTCTCTCTTTTGTTCTTATATATACGCCCCGCGTGTTTTTGAAACACAGTGTGCATGTTTGTACACGCTTCCACTCTCTATACTACCACTCTCCCCTTTCCTACTGCTGAGTAGCAGGCTAGAACATTGATTCAGGCCGACCTCTCAGATTTTCTGCCATAATAAACCTTTTCTCTCTCTCTCCTGAGTGGACAACTAGCCCTCATTTAACTGCATCTTGCTGCGTGCTGCTGCGGAGGATCACTTCGCTGGAGACACTACAACATTCGACGATCGTCCGACGCGCCGCGTTCCAGGACCAACGTCAAGAGTGTTGTTTTTCTTTGCTCGAAACGAATATAACCAAAAGCAAATTGTGCATGTATTTTGAGCCTAAGATTTAGTTTTTCTTAATGCAAAAATGAAGCATGCCTGATTGCGGAATAATTAGATGTACAATTATGCGCTAATTTTTAATAATTACTGAAACTCGCACAGAACAACATATTGCCTCAATTTCGTCCTCGAGATGTAATATCTAGTGCCTTGGAATTGTGTTACGTGAATTGACACATTTTGAGGCATCCCATCATAATTTGCACCTGAAGGGGATATGACCTGACGACGTCGAGCTTTTTTTAAAAAGTGAAGAGACATTTGGTATTCGCTTACCCATTCAAAACATACTTTTAATTCGCGTTCTATTACCCTCGACGGTTGACCCGAAGGTCGCGGGACCGAATCCCAACCACGGCAGCCGCATTTAGATAGAGGCAATATGCTAGACGAATTACAGCTCATGATTACTGAACTGGATACGGAAAGTAGAAGAGTAGGTCTGAAAATTAATATGCATAAAACTAAAGTAATGTGGAACAATCTTGGCAGAGAACAGCGCTTTGCGATAGGTGGCGAGACGCTGGAAGTTGTAAAGGAGTACGTCTACTTAGGACAGGTAGTAACCGCAGAGCCGAACCATGAGAGTGAAATAACTAGGAGAATAAGGATGGGATGGGCCTCATTCGGCAAGCACTATCAAATCATGAATGGTAGTCTACCACTATCTCTCAAGAGGAAGGTATATAACAGCTGCATCTTACCGGTACTTACCTACGGAGCAGAAACCTGGAGACTTACAAAGAGGGTTCAACTTAAATTGAGGACGACGCAGCGAGCGATGGAAAGGAAAATGATAGGTGTAACCTTAAGAGACAGGAAGAGAGCAGAGTGGGTCAGGGAACAAACGGGGGTTAAGGATATCATAGTTGAAATTAAGAAGAAGAAATGGATATGGGCCGGCCACGTAGCACGTCGGCAGGATAACCGGTGGTCATTAAGGGTAACTGACTGGATTCCAAGAGATGGCAAACGCGTGAGGGGGAGACAAAAAATTAGGTGGGTAGATGAGATTAAGAAGTTTGCAGGTGTAAAGTGGAAGCAGAAAGCACAGGACCGGGTTGATTGGCGGAACATGGGAGAGGCCTTTGCCCTGCAGTGGGCGTAGACAGGCTGATGATGATGATAATATGCTAGAGGCCCGTGTGCTTGGTATTAGGTGCACGTCAAATAATACCAGGTAATCGAAATTTCCGAAGCCCTCCACTACGGCATCTCTCATAATCACACCGTGGTTTTGGGACGTAAATCCCCAATAATCTTTCATTAGCACGCTACGCTAGTGCACGCCCTGAAGGACCTGAATAAAGTTATTCGTGCTATTCTAAAGTAACGCTGTTCTAGCTACCCCATTTCCCGGTTTATTTTTGTTACGTTATCTATAGCACGCACTGCGGGAGCCATAAATGGAAATCTAAATGGACACGCATAAATGCTTTCAGCAACTGAACGAAAAGGGTTAACTGGAAATATAAGGCACGCAAAACCGGTCTGCCTCGTCATAATGCCAGCACTAAGGTAACACAAAGGTCGTTTTATACAGCGAGCAGCGTATGTGCGAAAGAACTGCAGCGCGAGTCAGAAGCCGAGATGCTCATTTACCGAAGGCGCGTTTGTTTTCGGGGGGTGAAAGCCCTCGCAGCGCGCCGCTCAAACACGTTGAAAAACCTCTGTCTACACACGTTCGCGGTGCTAACTCCACTCATTAATTAAACTCCGCGCGCCCTGCGAAATCCCAAAGTTTGCGCTGAGGTCGTAATTTGTAACCGAGGCTTTTAGTGCACTGTCTTGTACCGCGACTGTTTCCGGGTGCCCTTTATGGCTGAGGCAACGCTGCGAAGCTAGCGAGCGGTTTACGCACTTTATTTTGTTTTCCCGCCAGATATGTCGTTTACGTTTTTAGAGTTGAGTATCTTCTGTCGTAATTATTTATCCGCGGTCGGCATTTTCTGAGCTTATTTCGCGAACGTTAAGATAAGTGTTAGGAGGCTCTGCAGAACGTACGTGACAGCATGAACTGTCAATTAGCAGTTAGATGTCTCGGCGATAACTGTCATAAATGATACAATAATTTCGAGCCGTTCCCTTTTCGGAAAAATGAGGGCAAGCGAAGCTTCGCGTGTTGGTTTCTGACTTACTATTTTTTAACACGAAAGTGTTTTATGCCGGGGTCCACCAAGTACATTCGTTACGGATATGACGTTGATAAATTGGACGCCAACGCGCGAGAAAGAGAAAAAAAAAGAGAGAAGAATCGAACCCACGACCTTGCGGCCGCGACGTTAAGCGCCCTGCGCTCAGCCGACTATGCTACCTTGGCAGGGGCTGTACACTTCACGAACGTGCTTTATATTTTTCTCACATTCTGTCTCGCTCGGTGCTCTCTGTTGGCGGTGTAGGTAGGCGGTGCGGAGCGGGGCGAGGCGGTGTCGCCGTCTGCCAGAGGAGAAAAGAAGTAATGCATCATGATCGACACTTACTAGCTCTTACTCCGAGATTGCGCGCGATATCGGAGGTCATGGTTAAAGCATCTCGATACCAGCGAGAGACACTGGCCGCACTGGCGTCGCCGAAGCACCCTAGACGCAGTTACGTTCTTTGCCATTCGCTTCGTGTTAGCGTGCGCCGGCTCATCGGAGTAGCGCAGCTTCCACATGCACCAACGGGATTTCTTCGCCGCCGACTGCTTCGATTGCGAGACAACCGACTGCAGAAAGGACACGATTTCGACGGGCGAATGTCGTGCCTTCGTGTAGCGAGACAGAGGCCAGCGGGGCGCATGCGTTTGCGGCTCAAGCTACGAACCTCTGCCTCCCGTGTTGCTGAAGCGCAGTGTGGTAGTGTATGCATGAACACACGCGTCGGTAACCCATTATTAGTAAGCGCACGCCGTGCCGTTTCTCTCCTTAACTTACGACGTTTTGAAGAAGTGCATATTGGGTACCAGTGCTGATTATGAGCTTGTTGATGTCATCTTTAGGCGGGATTCACGATTCGCCGTGTCCAAATATATGTTCGCTACTTCTGCTACCAAAACGGTTTAATCATGATCATGGGCGTTAGTCGTCGCGATGGAGACATGCGACTAGGCGTCGACATGGGTGCATCCACGTCAAACGGTGCTATAGCTGCCAAACACGAATAGATATTGTAGAAGCTCTCATATATCACTTCACAATAAGCACTACTTCTGTGAAGACACGTTTCACTTTCGCGTTATACCGATTCCTATATGACGGAGGGATCAGCCATGTTTCCTTTCTTTCTTTCTTTCTTTCTTTCTTTCTTTCTTTCTTTCTTTCTTTCTTTCTTTCTTTCTTTCTTTCTTTCTTTCTTTCTTTCTTTCTTTCTTTCTTTCTTTCTTTCTTTCTTTCTTTCTTTCTTTCTTTCTTTCTTTCTTCCTACAGCCGGAGTCCTGTACACTCGCCGGTGACGGGTTTTTCGCGAATTATCTCGCCGCTGCCAACGAAATCTGCAACACATAAAAGCGCCGCTAAAAAGCTGGCCGGCGTAAGTTGCACTTCGGGAAATTTTTTGCATTTATTAAATCACGCTAATTGCATTTGTAAAATTGTGTGCCCTTTAGCTGCAGTTCAGAGATCTTTCTATCTTTCTCTCTCTATTTCCCCTCCATCTTTAAATCTCCCCCACCTTGTTCCCATGTGTAGGGTAGCAAACCGGTTTTCCTAAACTGGTTAACCTCCCTGCCTTTCCTTCTTTATTATTTCTTCTCTCTCTTGACATTAAACTGCTTATGTTATTGCCCCGTATTCTACACTGTTTTCCAAGTCGTCTTACACAAATTCTAAAATGGCGTGCAAATTTAGAGCAGTTGTGTTAAGTCTTAACGTGGAACCGCAATTCATAGCAAGTACATTTAGAAAGATTGTTTTTTGATATGCTGGCGTCTAGGTGCCGACTAGACTATTCATCGTTAACGAAGCCGTAGCCGTAGTTAATGACACCGTAATAAAGCGGCAACCGCGCCGATGGCCGACGACTTGTGTTAGTATGGCTTGGTTAATTTGTGCCGATGCCATTTAGAACATGGGCACGTGTAGCAGAGCATATGTACGCTTCTGCGAAGACCAATTGGCAAGCTCGTCCTGTTTACCTAAAACTTCGCGCTTGTTAACGACGGTATTCGAATCTGCCACTGACTTTCAATGAGCCGCCGGGAAAGCAACCACGACATCCAGGAAACGTACATCGCAAAAACTCTCAACGAAAAAACTGGAACGCATACAACATTCATGCAAGCCCCGAGGTACACGCACAAATCCAATTTTCTCCCCACAGGACGGAGAAACAAACAGAAAGTGCGAACAGCGCCACGTGGACTAAAAAACGGGTGGCAATACATTGCGTGACGGGACTCGCTCACGCGTCGTGTCCGCCTAACACGCAGTCGGCAAGCCAACGAACCAACGGGGCGAGCTGATTATACGCGCCCCTCACGTATTCAGACGTCTCGTCTCAATACCTAACGCGGTTAGGGGACGAAAGATCTATAAGTCTGAACAAACAAGCATACTTATGTGACCCTTCTGCCCTACGGGTCTATACCGTTCACTCAAACATGCTCATCGACGAGCATGCGCACGAGTAACGCACACGTGGGTTACTCGTGTAAACAAACACAAACGCGCGCACACAAGAACACACATAGATAATATACATACAGGCGTGGTCCATTCAGGCACATTTATTTTACTGTATTGAAGAGAGAGAGCGAGAAGAATAAAAGAAAGGCAGGGAGGTTAACCAGGGCTGAGCCCGGTAGGCTACCCTGCACTGGGGAAGGGGGGAGAGGGAAGCAAGGTTAGAAGGGAAGAGAAAAAGTCATCGTTTCCATTGACGTAAGAACACTTCCGCGCTTGACATAACATAATGCAAATAATACAGGTGCGCCAACAAACAGATATCGCAACCGTGGCCACACGGGCACGCGTACACTTTATACGCACAAACGAGCACACACACAGACGCAACGCACACAGAGCGGAACGACAAACACAGAAGCACATATACACGGAGAGGATGGGACAGGCTAGGACAAACCCATATGCCATCGCTGACACGCATACGCATGGTGAGCACTCAACGCACACGCATAACATTTAGGGAGAAAGAAGAACGCATGCACACACGAACCGTTATTTTTTCTATCTCTCTCCTTCTGTCAGCTTCCTATTGCATCGAGTGACACACAACTCGATGTGACACCAACATAGCCACGAAGTTAGCGTCGCGACGCGACCGGTCGAACGACGGGTACGTTCGGACACGCCCGCGGGCGTGTATGTATAACGCGCATCGGGCACGAACGACGCAGCCTGCGTGTATACGGACGCACAGAAAATGCGCGTGGCCTCTGCCGCGTCCGAGTCGGCGCGGCGATGCCTCGTCGTGATCCTCGCGGCTTCGTGACGACCCGAGAGTGAAAAGAGGGTTCGGCCCGCGCACATTACCAGCGGGACAGCCTTCCTGACTGGCAAGCCATTTGGGACTCACAGCCCGGAGACGTTAATTGCGGATCCATCGGACACAGGCACCCCCCCCCCCTTCGACTTTGCAAACCGTCCTTGCACTGGGCTTCAGTGCAATCGATTCGCCCCCCCCCCTCCCCTTCGCTACTGCCGTGTGCACGCGCCATCGCAAGACATGGTATACGTATATGTGTGGTTTGCGTTCTCTTTCCTCTTTGTGTAGCTTTATCTCCTTTTTGCCAACACTTCTCTTTTCTATCCGTACTACGGTGGC
The DNA here is from genome assembly GCF_013339695.2 of Rhipicephalus sanguineus. NCBI lineage: Eukaryota > Metazoa > Arthropoda > Arachnida > Ixodida > Ixodidae > Rhipicephalus > Rhipicephalus sanguineus. Next base: position 38,757,142 of record NC_051177.1, read on the forward strand.
CCTTCTTAAACACAAACGCTCTCACACACTCACAGACAGCCTTCATGGCACAGTAGACAGAAAGAGCGCAAGCAGAAGGCTGAGAGCAGTACCACAGAGGGTTCCCGTCGAAGGTGTCGGGCCAGCTCCCTTGTGGTATCGTCCTGCGGGAAAGTTTTTGTTTCTGTGCAGCCGAGAGAAAAAGGAAGGGGGCGGGGGGCTCCTTGTGGAAATGGGCCCCGGCGTTTGCCACCGAAAGGTCGTAAGGGGCCCGCCGAAAGGACCAATTTGGGACTCTCTACGAATTAGGAGTGATTAGGCCTTCCAGTGGGGGGGGGGAGTGAGTGCGCTACCGCTGCCGGCGAGTCGCACGTCTGGCGGTCTGCCAGTGACGTTGACTAGTGATGAGAATGGCTCGTCCGAGAAGAAGGAGCCAAGTGGAGAATGTTCTTGCTGAGGCTCTCCCCTCGCCCCCCCCCCCCTCTTTTTTTTTGTCATCATAAGCACTCTCTTTCGCTAATGAGTTATAAACTATTCTTTCGCTGTCTGATAGAAGCCAATCGGTTAGTGTTAAGGGTAAAGAAAGCAGTAGAGAGTTTTTAAACAGGGAATAACTGTTGAAAAGGGCACCTTGATCGTATTACGGTCGTCAATGTGGATTCTAAGCAATGTGCAAATGCACAAAAGATAATGAAAAGGGCTCGCGAAGTACGGCATACTGAGGCTGCGATGACTGCAACGTCGGTTTGTCAGCGGCCACATGCGTCACGGATGACTTTGCACGCTCTCATTTGTGAAAGGGACCTTTCTGTTTGTCACACAAACATTGCGGCGCCTTCCATTAGAACATCTCGAGTTTTCTGCTTTGTGCCATCAAGGTTGGTTAACTCCGTCTATAATGCTGCGGTCAGCAACAAAAACGATAAAATGTTGGCCCTAGTCCGTTGATGAAAATTAGGCAACACCGCATTTTCGGAGGATTGTTTGCGCTCTCGAGGGCATTTACATCTGTCGATTACATGACTCCCGGTAGCATCAACTGTATAAGTTATGTGTTGTACAAGCCTGATATTCGGAAGGTTAAATATATTATGAGCAAAGTTGCTATCCAACCGGAGGCATACTCTGCTAAATTTTTTCCTTTTTTTTTTGTGCGTCGACTCTAATAGGAGTGGCACTTCGGCCACCTTATCATCAGAATCAGTCATTCCATAGATCGCGTAATTGGAAATAACTGAAAGCGTACATTGTAAGTCTTGCATTCGGATGGATACAAACACTCCCTTTTTTAAATATCATTCCACGTCGCCAATACCAGTGGAAGTGATTTCGCACTCCCAAATCAGCTGCGCCTCTTTTCGAACATGCAAACCCAGGCGGAGGAACACTCTGTCTCCAGTCTCTACAAGGAGACAACAAAGGCTGCGTTTCATTTCAATCACCAGTTAGTAAAAAAGACTCCACAACATCAGCTGCGACCGGATTTCTGCTCATTTTTTAAATTGACGTCCATTTTCGTTGCCGACGTAGATAAACGAATCGGACGTTCGCGCCACGTTCTGAACACAGCCGTGAAAATGCCAGACAATATTAGCTAATTAAGCTTAATTTGGCAGTGACAGAGTGAGAAGCCATGCAGGTAAGTAGCAACGTGCACGTTCGAGACAAAATAAGGTGAGGGGGGAGGAGAGGGGGGGGGGGGGAATTGGCGAAATTTGCACTAAGTCGCGCAAGCCTTGAAACAGCAAAACTGAGCGATTCTGAAGTCTAACCTTGTTGCTTCTAGGTTGTTGCTAGGCTTTAGCTAGGTTAGGCACTACACCGATGTCCGAACTCCAGAATCGAACGTTCGCACTTCTCACAGAACGACCCTTTCTTTATCTCTGCTATTTTTCTTTCTCTTTCTCTCTTTCTGCCCCGCCACGGTGGTCTAGTGGTTATGGCGCTCGACTGCTGACCCGAAGGTCGCGGTATCGAATCCCGGCCGCGGCGGCTGCATTTTCGATGGAGGCGAAAATGTTTGAGGCCCGTGCGCTTAGATTAAGTGCACGTTAAAGAACCCCAGGTGGTCGAAATTTCCGGAGCCCTCTACTACGGCGTCCCTCATAATCCTATCGTGGTTTTCGGACGTTAAACCCCAGATATTATTATCTTTCTTGCTTTCTAAATCTTCCTCTGTATTTCTATCTTTTTATGTCTCTATCCCCAATACGACTCTCAGTTTTTCTCTCTTTCTCTTTCTTTCTGTAGCTTTCTCTCTGTCTCACGCTTAGTGAATCAGTGGTGAGTAGTGGGATTTGCCCAATTACTGTGGAACATGCCCGTTCATGATCATGATAGTTTTCTGACAGGCCGCACAAATTACGGATCGCTTTAACCGCTCCGCTGTTAAAAATAAGAAAACGCGTCGGCTACCGATTTGTGTGGCACGGTTAGCGCCTCACCCGCACAAAACCAAACGTCGACGCCGCTGGACAGAGCCCTCGGTCGGCCTAACCTAAAGAATGAGCGAATTTCGTCCGAATGAGGACGAACGCACCAATAAGGGGCATCAGTCGGCGCGAACTTGCCGTCTCATCGAGCGCCCGAGAAAGGTCCAAGTCGAGAGGCTCCACGAATTAGGACTGATTAGGCTGCTTTTTTTTTTCTTCCATAGCATAAGAGAGAGAGAGGGGGTAGGGGGAGAGAGAGAGGAGACGGTTCCCGCTGACACTCCGCTAACGAGGAGTCTGTCTGACCCTGGCTCAGTTCGCGCAGTGTTCATTGGTGCTGAGACCACCGGCCCATGAAGACGTACCGCGGGAGGGGATTTCGGGTCCCGAAGGGCTCCCTCTACAAGGGCCATTACTGGTGGCAAAGTCGGCCATGCATTATTTCCACGTCGCCGTTGCCGACACTTGCCCCCCACGCACCCCGTGATATCGGCCAGTCAGTCCGGGAGCCGCCGCAGCGGCCGTGATAATGTTCTGGAAAACAGCCAGTGCTGCGCAACTTGTCGGAGTGAATTACGGGGAAAATGCGACCTCGAAGCGGTTGGAGAGCCGTATAAGTTTGCCGGAAAGCGGAAGCGCTAAGCATGCGCTCGAATGAAATGCACATATATACCCCATAAAGTGGAGTGGAGGATGACCGCCGCCGTAGCTCATTGGTAGAGCATCGGACGCGTTATTCGAAGGTCGCAGGTTCGGTCCCTGCCGGCGGCAAGTTATCTTTTCGTCCACTTTACTTTCTTCACATTTATATTCCAAATACTACAGATAACACCCCCCCTAACATAGAAAACGAGCCCTTAAGAGTCATCTTGGTTCCCGTGAAGAGTATTAACGATACGTTTGCAGTCGTTTCATGTCATCGTATCACGACGATTTTACGTTGGCAGCTGCCACACTGGGCTGTTAAGCGTACGTTTTCTTATTAAGGCGAAAACCTTAGATGCCTCATCAAACGCAAAGATTGACCGGCGGCGTCAACACGAGTGATGCAAAAAATCATCACGTGATCCCGTAACCATATGACGTCATCATGACATCACAGATGGCCAAAGTTTTTGATGTCATCATAAAGTCACTATGACGTCATCACATGAAATCGATCCTTGGTCAAAGGCGGGCCGATCATGGGGGCAATGCAAAACCATGTGAGGTGCAGAAATATTGCAATACCTCCATTCCCGGGGGCAGTGCAAAACCATGTTAAGTGCAGAAAGCCTCCGGAGTGGGGCGCGGAAGGTGAACACATCGACTGAGAAAAAAAAAAGATGGCTATCACCTTCGAGTCGTCTTTAGAAAATTGTGAGCTCCTTTTTTTTTTGTACGCCATGACGTGAAATTAACCAGGTCGTGAAACGTCGAATGCACCAAGCCCACCGTTTTCATGTGTATGCGTCTACCATACCACTGTTAGTTTAGTTGTTAAACATCGAAAACGGCAAAGTTAACAGCCCAATATGGCGGCGCCAAAACCCATCCATAAAATAGTTTATAGTAAGACAACCGAAGAATGCACAAATCAGGGCAGTATACAAGTGCGCTTGTGTGCCTCACGTCTACTTGTTTCGTCGTCTCGTGCGCTAAATGTTTCATTCATATCATACCGACGGGCCAAATAATCACATTTGCGCGAAGTGGCACAGTGTGTTATCTCTTAATTAAGCAGAGCTATTGTGATGCTCTGTAATCATGAAAACACCCTGGCAGATACACAGTCCGTTCAAGCTGCGGAGTTATGAGGGACGCCGGAAGCAACGCTGCTGGTGACAGACCTTCATCGTGCGCGTTATGAGACCAATACAAAACTTTCGGTGTTTTTTGAGCTCCCCATTTAACGACGTAGCATTTGCTTCGACGTAGCATTTACCCTATGTTCGTCACAGACCAATGTGTACTCGATTACAGCAAGACCTTTGTCGCTTAATCGGTGAAGGTCGCAAACGTGCGCATGGACCAAGCTGTTTGAAGTTCTCTTATGAAACAATCCTAATAGTTTGAAAGACAGCTGCAAACTGGTTGTTAGTTAAATTCTGGCCCGTTTTGGCCAGGATTTATTGGATATTACTCTGCAGGAATTTTCTTTCAACGTACCGTCGCGATGGAGATTATTTACCTCGAACGACTCGTTCCAATTTAATCAAATATATGTTACTGTGGCAAGTCTTGTACGGGCACACTCAAATGACTGTGCGTCTTAAGTAAGACAAGCCGACTCGATTACCCCAATACAGAAGTGTGATCTCAAGAGGTTGACGCAACGCGAGCATTCTGACGCGTGCGTTGTCTTGCTTTCTGCCAGTGAACATTCTTCGTCGAATTCTTACCGCTGTCAAGTTCGCACTTTGCAAAAAAGACGCCTCATGTATCCGTAGCGCCATCATTGCTGTCGCCCGTAAGAGTCTTTTGAATCTGATTACAGGAGCGACGCCAATATCGTTGCACAATCTCGAACGTAAGAGAGCAGCGATTACTCTTGGATGAACCGGGATGGAGAATAATTAATTGAAATACGTCATTTCCATAGAGTCTGTTAATTACATGCGTGGATTCTTTAAGACTGGGAAGTCGCGTGATAGATTTTACATTTTCAAGTCAGAAATGAGAAAAATGGTAGCCGACACAATTGTCCAGGTCAATAAAAAAAGAACTCAGGTACTTTATGGGACATTTCGGGGACCTAGTTGGTGCATACTGACAAGTATTACTCAGCGCAATAAAAACACGGCACACAAGGAAGGTACACAAGATAGCGCCCGTCTCTTGTGTGCCGTGCTTTTATTGCGCTAAGTAATTTTTGGCAGATACTTTACTCGTCAGATCAGATTCGACGAGCAACGACAGTGCTTGCCAAGAAAATATTCGATTCGAGTGTGGCAAGTCTTTCAAGACATAAGTTGACCCAACAAAAAGATAGATATTAAACTCTGGCTGTGAGGTCAATGTTTCATTTTCCTCGATAATGCAACGTCGATATATAAAATTAAGGAGCTGTTCGCCTATCGGGAAAACGCGGACAAGCGATGCTTGGCGTGTGCGCGCCTGACCCTGCTATCTATCTATCTATCTATCTATCTATCTATCTATCTATCTATCTATCTATCTATCTATCTATCTATCTATCTATCTATCTATCTATCTATCTATCTATCTATCTATCTATCTATCTATCTATCTATCTATCTATCTATCTATCTATCTATCTATCTATCTATCTATCTATCTATCTATCTATCTATCTATCTATCTATCTATCTATGCGTATGGCAAATGCGAGCAATGGCGTTCCCTCTGTTCATCTTCCGAAGGCCGGTGGAATTCAATCCACTACAGTATACTTTTTCTTATCTCGCCACTTTACGCGAAGATCTCAAAATTTATGTCACTGTACTTTTAGTGTAACCTGAACAAAACGACGCAAGATTTCAATCAAGTAAGGACGACGTATACTCGGCCATATTCCCGCAGAGACGTTAACTCAAGTCACTAGACCGGGCAGGGCTCAACCTTGATATGTTTGACTCTCCAGTACGGTCTAGAACCCCGCCACACGACCTCCGGAAGTTCAGTTTTCCGAGTTCAGCGATAAGGGATGCTACGATTGGGAGCCGCCGATAAGAAATCGGGAAAGCCGTACGAGAGAAAGAAGCAACCACCGAGGTCCCAACTGTCCCGCAAGCCGGAGAAGCTCAAAAGATAAGGACGGATCGTCTATACTGGCTGAACTACCCTCGGAGTACATAAGAAAGGAACGAGAACAACGAAATGTCTCCGTCCCTGCTTTCGACATACCCCGAACTTTCGTTCGCTCTGCGGCGACGCGCTAAATTTGCTCCGGGCAAAGACTCTGTAATCGCGGTTCCGATGATCTTTGACTCTCGAAGACCGTTTATCTTTTGGGCGGAAGAAAAATACATACATTACAAAAAGGGGGCGGTAAGAAAAGCTTCGTCTTCAGCGCAGGCATCCCAGCGTCCATTTTCAGTACCACCCTCTTCCCGCTTCTCCTCTAAGGAAAGCACACGCCATTAAGAAATCGAAGACCGACGCTCGCCGCTTCTGCAGTCGCGATTAGCTTCCAGAGAAGCAGCTATGGAGTTGCTTTCTTTCGTTCTTCCCGTCTGTCCTAGCTTCTTTTTTTTTCCCGAACAGCCCGAGGCTACGTGGTATCTGTTTCGCTTTCAGGTTTACTCGTATTTGCGCCGAGACACTTCATTCTTAAGCACTTTAACGTTCAGCTGTACTCGGTGTCTTCTCGGCGTTCTTCGACGCCGCGGCGCGAGCACTCCCGTTCCCTTTGTCTACTGGAGAGCTTCGTGAACGATATCTGGGATCCCGAATTCGCCCCGCTGAGTGCCGCCCGTTTTCTTTGGGACTCACGCTATAGTCGCTGCAGTGCTTATTTAGAGAAAAAGAGAGTGCCGCAGTGCGGCGTCGAGGTGTACACGCTGCAACTAATATTAAACCACGAAATGTTATTCGCCCATGACAGTGTTGTTGTGTCGTCCACTTCCCGGAAAAAGATGTTTCGACAGCGAACCTGGTGGTGCTTTTACTAACCGTGGTACTTTATTAATGCCCTTCTCGTCCCAGTTTCTAAACATAAAAGGTTCGGTTCATCCCGCACTAACACTAACGCGGTAAACATTGATTCCCGAATCAATGTTTAGCGAAACTTTTCGTTGACTTCGGCGCGAACGTTAATGGAAACGTTAGGCTAGAATGACGCTAACGACGGAAGTGTACACAGTTTCTGAAATAACATGAGACCACACATCAACGTAATGCTAATAACGAAAATGTATTGTACTGTTTATTGGAACTTGGCGCGATCAGTCGAATGTTCTCATGCACGTTGTTTTGCTCTAGTGTTGCTTGTCGATTCGGCAGGCACATCGGTATTAAGTGAAATGTGACCTAATTTTAGTGATTGGTGTAATCGGTTACTCGTTTACCTTGTTTGTCAATATCTGATATCTAATATCTCTTGATTATTATTTCTCAGTATATGATGTCAAGAAAAACGTCAGTTTCAATTATCACGCGGCTAGGATACATTTGCTCTAGCATTTACTTACCTTCAGAAAAAAAAATGTTGTAATACAGGTACAGCAATTTATCCTGACAATATTAAGGACGTTACCTCGACACGTTTCATCAAGTGCTCATAATAATATAACTAAAACAAAGCATACATTCAAGCGCCTAGAAGGTATCCACTGACGAATGAAGGTAAATAAACTGAGAGGTAATTAAACTGGGATCTCCTCCTGCTTTTCTTGCTTAAGACAATATTTGGATAAGCGGGCTGAACGCCTAAAGATTGCCCGTCTCGTGCTTTTCTTCTCACGATATTGACGTGGCTCTCAATTTTTACAACGCGCATTGTTTCAGTGTTTCTAGCCTTCTACCGCAAATTGAAAGAATACCTTGTACTGACGGAAGCTGGCTTAGTTGAAGCACCCGTAATCTGCCGAAAGAGATACTACAAGTGGGCCATGGTTCCCGCCTGGATGATTAACGTAGCTTACTCGCCACCGCTTTCCGTACGTTGATATTCACAGTACAAAGTGGAGGCACATTTCGCTCCGGGAGGCGAAGTTATACGATTTGATATTACCACGAACACTATTATCTTTCAATAGCCACAAATAAGAAAGGATCTTGAAAAGCGCGCCAAGCGATATTGTTCTCAACTCAAGCAGTGTACGTTGGCATATAGTATACGCGGATGCGGAATTTCGCGAACACGGTCTGTTGAACACGAGCGTTAAGTACGACGGAATTCAACGTATCAACGTATCAGCCGAGTATCACAGCCGACTCATTCATTCGCGCGTTTTTTGTCAGTGCCGTGGTATTCATTGCCGCCGTGGGTGTGTAAACGAGTTGCTTGTCTCAAAACGAGTAGCCCGTAATAAACGGAGGTAGAATTTTAAGTCATGCGTCTTTACCAACCTTGAAATTTGCTGCACTTGTCAAACCTGTTGTTGGTCTCACTCACTAACGAGCAGGACTCAATAACGAGTAGCATTAACTCATTAATACCCGCTACAATATCTGTACATTAGTGCCTTCTAAAAGCCCTTACGTACCTACCTCCGTGAGACCTACGGCAGTTTACGGTAGCGTTTTGTGTGCCGTAGTACAACTGAGGAACTGATGCGCCGCTGTGGTATACAGCGGTTACAGTGCTCGACTGGTGTCCCGAAGGTCGCGGGTTCGATCCCGGCCGTGGCGGTCGCATTTTGATGGAGACTAGAGGCTCGTGCACTGTGCGATGTGCATGCACTTTATACTACACCAAATGGTCGAAATTTCCGGAGCCTTGCACTACGGCGTGCCTCATAATTATATCATGGTTGTAAATAACGAGGACCCGTGGTCGTAGATCAGGTAGTACGTCTTTACTTCATGAAGGCTAGCTCCCTCGAAGGAGTCATTGTTGCAGGTGGGCAACCTGTCGGCAACTTCTTCCTTTCCACGCTTCATCAGTTGCTCACTGGACACAAACTGTTCATCAACTTCAACCTCATTATTCATGCCACAGCTTCCACCGTTTTCACGACTGCCGCCTGTACTTTCGAGAATGGCTATCGCTTGATCCTCTTTCGCTTCTTTATCCCTCTTCGGAATACTGCCACAGTTCTCCAATGGCTGTTCCTCTCTTGTCCAATTAACAGCGTGCAACGTTTGCTCAGGAGGACCTTCCACGCACATCATCGTCGCTTGATCACTGCCAAAAAAGACATCCTCTCTCGGTGGCTCCATATTTCTGCAGGTCATCACCGCCGATTCGATGTTATTCTCTTTTTCATCCCTTTGTGGACTCGCAGACAATCCGCTTTTGTGGTTGGAACCTGAGCCTTCGAAACTTGTCATGTCTCTCTGCATGCCTTCGGAGATGCTGTCACAGTCGTCGGCGATTTTACACAAACCAGCTCGGCTGTGGTTTCCTCTGTCACGTCCGGCATAAGCAAAAGGCAGGTAGCACGTGTCATGTAGGTGAACAGACTGTTCGCGTTCAGACAGGAAATACTGCCCATCAGCGATTGCATACAGGACCTTCTCATGGTATTCAGCAGAATCCTCGAGTTCCTTGTCAAGTGCTTCGTCTTCAATAACGTCGAGGATATTTCTGTCTAACTGGCGGAGTTCAGCTTCCTTGCTCTTCAAAACGTTGACGTGCTTCATGACACGGCGCGCTTCGGCATCGGGATTCTGCAGCAGTTCTGTCAGGAGCGTAATAATCCGAGAGACGCTGACCCTGAGAGTTCCACGCACCTTCCGAAGACGCTCGGCCGAAGTCATCGTAGTCCGGATATGACCACTCCCGGGTTTCACGGCACCAAATTCGGTGGTGATGCCGTGCAGAAACATTGAGCAATCGAACCAGGATCCAATAATCGAGGTCTCTTTTGGCGGTGGTGAAGCGGCGACGACGTGCGTGAAAGATGAACTTCTTGAACAATCACTTGACTCTGTTGATCCAGCACAGCTATTAGACTACTGGACAGACGTGTCCGAAGAAGTTGAACATTTTGGCAGCATTTTGAAGAGCATTGTAGAACCACGAGAAGAAGATCAATCGATGACTAATGTCGAAGGCAGCCTAGTGGTAAATCAACCAAATAGTGGAAGCAGTGCCGTGAAGGTCAAGGCCGAAGGTGAACAGGATTCTGTCAGCGGCCAACTGAGGAAGCATGCAAATGAAGAACCTTCCAACCGCCTTCCCACCAGCAATGATGGCTCCTTCGATCTCCTTGGCGGGGAAGCTAGCAGTCCTACTGCGTTTCCTGTGGCGTCTTCGTCGTTGGATGCACAGCCTGGAGGTCAGGAAGGTGTTCCACTCATCTTCGAGGAACTGAATGAGGTTCTGACCAAACAAGGGGATGTTCGTCTAGAAAAGGAAGTGAAAGCGCTGCGTCTGTCTCCGGAAGTGAAGTGCAGTGCCCTGCGGACGTCGCCGAAGCGAACTCGTCATCGCGTGAGCCGAGTGCGCAAGCACATCAACCGGCTTGTTCCCAGGCAGCAGAAGGAGAGCCAGGCGCAGAAAATCGCCACTGATGTGATGAGCCTATCGGAAGGAAATGCGTTCATGCCGGCATCCGTCTCGAAATTCGGGATGTCGCAAAGTTCGTGCCGCAAAAACAAAGATCGCCGCAGGTGTCCAGGCTCTTCGTGGAGGACGCAACGCCATTACGCTGCCGTAAAACGTGGGCAGGAGAACCTGAATGTGGACACCACCAGCGCCGTGCCGGGATGGAAACGGCGGAGATGGAAACGCGCACATCATTTCCATGCCACATCATCGCGCTATCGCCCGGACCAGGCTTCAGCGTAGATTCATGTTGGAGACGCGGGAATGGTGGAAGAGGAGGACATTCCTTCGAGTGACAGCACTGTATTCCGGGCGAGATGCAATGGACAGAGCTCGCTCGTTTTCGTTCGTCTTGAACCGGACCACGTTGTGCATGTTGTCAGAAACGCAACGACCTATGTCACTTTCGTCCCGTCCCCCTCGGAGGATGTTGAAAATAAAGAAGTGGGGCAGGGCAAGGTGTGGGGCAGGGGCAGGGGCAAAGGCGAGAGACAAAGAGGAGGGAAGAGAACGAAGTGGGATTCGGAGCTAGCCCTTGCACAGTAAAGACGTCTATGACCACGGGTCCTCGTTATTTATAATGGTCTTGGCACGTAAAACTCCAATAATTATTGTTGGTACCTGTGAGACTGAAAGACAAAATGCTCGCGAGTACTCTCTCTTCCTTTTTTTATTCACTTACAATTCTCGATGAATGCGATCGAGGTAGGTCAGTATACCATTATGTTTTGTACATGCGGGATTTCTGCAAAGCATTTTTGCCTATATTTCTTCAGCCAGGTGTTGGGACCGTCGAAAAAAAATTGCGCGAAATAAAGCCACCTGTATCACACTTAAGCGAAAGCTACGTTTCCGCGCAATTAGCTAATGAGGCAAATTACCTGGCCTTGTTATAAAACGTCAAATTTTAACCTAGCCTTAAAAGTCAAGCCCATTCTTGCTAAAGTGTAAAGATTTTTTCTTTTTACTTTTTTTCCCCCCTCTCAAGTTTGTTGCCATCTTTAGAGGGTCACAGGTCTGTTCGATTTGTCTGCATCGTTTGAACCAGTTTTGTGAGTGCCGTGCACGGTGTCACACTAGCTGATCTCGTGCAAGTGCACTGCGGCACCTGTTGGCCACATGAACGCCAAGTAGACCGGCAGCCAACGCCTTCTGTATTTCTTATTCTCGAATATTCGACGAAAATCCGGAAGACCAGTGGGAGGCGCTGCTGACGTCCGAGAACCCTGAGGACCAGCTCCGGTTGGTGGACAGGGCTCGAGCGTCAGCTGCAAGCCATGGCTACCTGGAATGAGGAAGTCACCCACCTCTGGGCGAAGAGCACGCGTGCCTGGTCCCTCAATAAAGTTTAATTCTCTCTCTCTCGCGTAGAACATAAGCCTCAAATAGAGCGCAAGCTTTTGGGCTTTTAAGATATTCGTAGACATCTCTGACTGAATTCCCAGAGGATCGTCATTCCGAAAAGCTGCTTCCTATTGGCCATTCGCTCTGGCTAATATAATGTTCAAGTTCTTGATTGGCTTGCACCTCCTCTTGCGGAAAGCTTGAACTGATTACATTTTTTCCGAATATTAGCTTTGATTCACTGCAAAAGATTACATCATACGTACATTTCCTTCCATATTCACAGAAGACAAGGTATATAATCGTATCGGATTATGTAGGAAATGGGTGATGTAAGACACTTGTACTTTCTTGTTTCACATATAAGGGTGCATTACGCATTTACATTACGCGAGTGCATGCAACTTCAGAGATAAAGGCCTTCCAGTGCCTGCTAGTAATAAGGTTCCCGCAACAGTTCATGATTACGTAAGAACCCAGACCGGTCCGTTATGTCTTAACTTGCATAGTGCGCTAGTCTGTCCCGCGATATTAAAGACTTATCGATTCTTATTCCCAAGATATGTTCATTATAGACCTTACAACGTCTTGTTTCCGAGTGCGGATAAAGACCGCCACGTAAGACCCGAAGCAACATCAGCGGAAGGCGAAACCGGAGCGGTGTTCAGAAATGTCGCACTCTGTCACTAAACGAAAAAAGGTGTTGAAATCAAGACAACGTAACATCATTTTACATTAGGGCGAAAGTCTTCGATGCCTCATCAAACGCGAAAACTGGCCTTGGCGTCAACAGGAGTGATTCGAAAAATCATCATCACTTCATGGCGTCAACATATGACGTTACCATGACGTCACAGATCACCATAATTTGACACGTAACCATGAAATCAGCATGACGTCATATAACGTGACGTCACATGATGACGTCGTCACATGACATCGTCGCTTGGTCAAAGGCGGGCCGATCACGGAGGCAGTGCAAAACAATGTGAGGTTCAGAAAGCTTGCAATGCCTGCGATCCTGGAGGCAGTTCAAAACCACGTTAGGTGCAGAAGGCTTTCGGAGGGGGGCGAGGGAGGATGAACACATCGACTGCGAAGAAGAAAAAAAGAAAGATGGCTTTCGCCTTCGAGTCGTCTTAGGCGAATGCATTAGGAAACCCATGAGTTCTTTTTTTTTCTATTCCTCTTTTTAATGTAGTCAAGACTCAAGACATATAATGCGGAGTCGAACTTAACACATTGCGCAGACATGCTGAATAAGTCTTAAAAATGTTACATAGTTATTCGTGTTGCTCACGTAACTTGCTACTTCCACCCCGTTGCTTCCGCGATTACAGAGCGAATTAAAACGCGAACTCGAGCACCGGATTACGATAATCTCGCTCTCGCGTTTTCTGCGGTTCGTAATTCTAAATGTGTGTCGCGTACTTCAGTAAGCCCGTCTATTTCATCTCGCGAGGTGGTTCGGTATTGACGAAAAAAATATGCATTTCCACCGCTTCGTTCCGACTTTCACGCGTAAATTTTGGAATGTGAACGTCTAAGCCAGCCGGAAAGCGTTATACCGACAAGCAGCCGTAACCTTTAGTTCGTGCGGCGGATTTCGCTCAATTCATTTGAATCTCATTGCTGCAAAGAGAAACTGACTCACGGGAACAAAAACTACGTGATGTGCGTTCCTTCGATAGATACATTTTTGCTTGAGTTTCGTTCGTCTTGTGCTTAAGAAAGTGCCTCCGCGGCACCGGAGGAGTGGTATACGCGTCAGAGAAGGTAGAAATTGTGCCATTCCGTGCTGCGTGGCTTCTGCCGCGACGACGAGAAATGTAATTTCGCGGCGGAAGACGAGACGACTGTTCTTGCCTACACTTCCGCGCGCTCGACCTTCTTCTTCGTTCCGTTTCCTCCTCGTGGCTTTTCGGCTTCCATTTCGCTTTCATCCTCGCTAAAGCCAGCCTACGTTTTTCGTCATCGTCTCTCAAGGTGAACAGATTGAAAAAGGCGAACACCGCCGCCACCGCCGCCGCCCTCGTCGTCTTTCCGAAATCGAAAACCTCGCAACATTCAGGCCGTTTAATACGATGACACGTGAAGCAATTTCTTCGTTTTTTTTTTTTCTATAGCTGCGACTTGCTTTCGGAGACATATTTATTGCGTCGCGAAGAACATCTGGCGGTGAGGAAAAAATGGGGGGGGGGGGGGGGGATTCAGCCAGTTCCACGCCGTGAAAGCCGTGGGACAGCGAAGCTGTCAGTGCGCGAATGTATGTGATTGGCTAGCAAGACCACGTGGCGCCACTATCATCATCATCCCAAGCATCATCAACATCATTCTTTCGTTTTATTTAATTCTTTATTCACTCCCTTCTCTGGTCACGCGATCAGCCTGACGCCCACTACTACCGCCACTACTACTACTACTACTACTACTACTACTACTACTACTACTACTACTACTACAATATATGACTTCTACTGCTACTACTACTACTACTACTACTACTACTACCATGACTACCACTGCTACTACTACTGCTACTACTACTACTGCAACTACCACCCCCATGACTACTACTGCTACTACTACTACTGCTACTACCACCATGACTACTACTGCTACTACTACTACCACTACTACTACCATGACTACTACTGCTACTACTATTACTACTACTACTACTACTACTACCACTACTACTAGTACCACCACCATGACGACTACTGCTACTACTACTACTGCCACTACTACTACTACCACTACCACCACCATGACTACTACTACTACTACTACTACCACCACCACCATGACTACTACTACTATACTACTACTACTACTACTACTACTACTACTACTACTACTACCGCCACCATGACTACTACTACTACTACTACCACCACATGACTACAACTACTACTGCGATCCACTGGCCTGTCAGAGCGCCTCTGAGCGGAACGCTCTCGTGGACTGTGGGGTTGTGATTGTTTTTTTTTCCTTATTATTTATTTTCTCTCTCTCGCTTTCAACCCCCTATTCCCCAACCCCAGTGCAGGGTAGCATACCGGATACAAACTTCTGGTGAACCTCTCTGCCTTCCTCTGCTCTTTCTCTCTCTCTCTCGCAACCACCACCACCACCACCACTACTACTACTACTACTACTACTACTACTACTACTACTACTGCTACTACTACTGTCCCCGCCACGGTGGTCTAGTGGTTATGGCGCTGGCCTGCTGGCCCGAAGGTCGCGGGACCGAATCCTGGCCGCGGCTGCTGCATTTTCGATGGAGGCGAAAATGTATGAGGCCCGTGTACTTAAAAGAGTGGTGACAGAAAATTTGTGAACCTCTGTTTTTTGCTCTTAATCAATGTCTACATGACTCCATAATAGCGGCAACGAAGCACATTTGCCCTAGCGCGAGACGAATGTTTAATTATATGCTCGTATGTTACGACCGGAGGCAGTTTCGATTTCGAACAGCACTCGATGGCCCCGTGACGTAGCCGGCCTACTAGATCAGGTGACCGCGAGAGCCAGTGATGTCACTGGCCAGCTTCTGCCATGTTATCAGCGCTGCAGTTTTGTCTGCTGTGTTGAGCAGGTGTAGAGCGTTGCGAGTGCTTGTTTCCTCGATTGTCAAACTACGTTGCTTATCTAGTGCGTCGACGGACGAAAGAGCTGGGAGGAGTGTAAAAATCGGTAAGAAAAGCTCGATTCATTTTGCGAATCTCGCCGGTAGCTGCGATTTTGTTCTTGTCGTCGTCGTCCAACTGAGGCGACGTTTTCCGCCAGGCTTGGAGTAGCCGCAGCATTAGACGTGGTGAAACATTTTCGCTCCGATCATTCGTAAAGTAGCAGGATGAGAAGTGACGAAGGAAGCAGTAAAATCACAACATTGGCGCTCTGTAACAGTGTGTATGCGTAACATGCAAGTGACGTGATGTACGCTTTACTGACTCGTATTTATATCCGGCAACGCCGTGTTCTCAAGGCGTACCAATCCCAAGTACCCACGTCGGAGGGCCGAAGCACTTATCTGTCCACTACGCAATATGATCCCGGCAGCAGAGAGCTTTAGTTCGTCTGTGGACTTCCTAACGTTTGCGGGTACCTGGTTACCGGAGCTGATGAGCTTTAGTTCGTCTGTGGACTTCCTAACGTTTGCGGGTACCTGGTTACCGGAGCTGTTGAGCTGTTGACGGCTGCAGCAGTAGCAGCAACTGCGCAAAGCCCCTTGATTTTGAAAGTAGCGACACTTTCCTCCGCGCGCGCGTTTTCCTCCCCAATTCTCCTCGGATTTCTCCCCTCCTCTGGCCGGCGCGGTGCGCACGGCACGCTGAACCCTGCGCTGGCTCGCCGCCGCCGCATTAGAATCACTGCGCGCGCTTGTTTATTAGGTCCCTTGAAGCATTAAATGAGAATCTGTCCCTTCAAAGCCGTAGTTACGAAAGTGGGCCTCCGATAGAACATAATGACAGATACATTTTTAAAGATGCTGCGATAAATAGAAGCGGATGCGCTTCAAAGAAAAAAAAAATGAGTACACCAACTGGCGACAGAGCGGTTTACTTCACCGTCGCCGCTTCGACTGTCCGTAACGCGGAGGTGCATTAAGCGCATATAATGTAAGCAGCATAAAGTATAGTCGAGAATTTCGTTCCTAATTGTTGTCTTGATGAGCTCAAAGAAGGTAGCCAAGAAGAAATGTGGTGGTTTACTTAAATTCAATTGGTCGAAATAAGTGGCCGCGAAGCCTTTCTATGCCAATGCCGCTGTCAGACACGTACGCACGTACATATATACACACGCGATACAGGCACGCACGCGTGCACATACAGACACATACACACTCACATACACACGCACATATACACACGCGCGCACACGCAAAACACGCGCATGCATACCCACGCACGTACACACGCACAATACAGACACGCATGCACACACATACACACGCACAACACAGACACGAACGAAGGCACATACACACACACGCGATACAGACACGCACGCACATACATACATACGCACGCGACACAGGCACGCACGTACGCCCGTGCATACATACACACGTACATACACAGACACGGGATACACGCACCCACATACATACACACGCGGGTACAGTCCCGATAGACACGCACGCACACACATACACATGCATGAATATACACAAGCGCACGCAAGTGCAGGCGCACACATACACACAGAGATACGTGCGCACAGGCACATACACACGCGCCAATACAGACATGCGCAAACGCACGCAGGAGCATAGATGCCCACACATTTACGTGCGCGCACGCACACACAGGCGCGAAGACGTACACAAACGCACGCACACGATGGCGCACACATACATAAACCTACGAACACGCAGGCGCACACATGCACTGACAGACGCACCTACACACGCAAGCGCACACATACAAACACGCATGCACCCGCACACACACGCCTGGAGGGTTCAGGTCTAGAGAGTTCATGGCGTGCGCTGGAAACTAAAAGCGCGCGAAGTTTGCTTGTGCGCGCTTTTCGTGACGTCAGGGTCACCTGACTGGGAGGGGTCGCGCGTCGCAGCCACTCAGCGTTGCGGATGCGCCGGCTCCACGAAAGAGAGGGTGAAAAAAGAGAAGGTTGACGGCGCGGCGAGGGCGCGGCGGCGTGGATAAAACAGCGCCGCTACTTTCCAATATCAAGGGGTTTTACAACTGCGGAGCCCGTAGCGACATCTTGTGGCGTTTTGTCCAACTACAATAATTTTTTTTTCATTTTTTTCCGTTGCATTGCTGTTCTTGTCGGGAAAAAAGCAATGAGAATACTGTCAGTTGCTAATTATCTCACTGCTAATGCATTGCACCGAATCAGTAAGCGGGTAAGTCGCTGCGATGTTATATTGTAGGTCTCTCGTTAGGCTATGCATCATCAGGTGTCGCTACCAGCGTTGTCCGTCTCGTACACGCCTCTGGTAACCCGACCAGAACTCGTGACGTAAGTGGTATCCGCTCGATGACCCCATCGTCTTTTGCTTCTATCTCCGATTCGGCACTTTCACGTGCTTCAAAACTCAATTAAAATACTGTTTAGGCTGTATTTGTGGCTGATATTGTACAGATGGCACCTATATGCACCCATTAGTGTGACAACAGTCAAATTGTGTGCGAATTTTCGTGTCACCACTCCTTTAAATTAAGGTGCACGTTAAAGAACCCCAGGTGGTCGAAATTTCCGGAGCCATCTACTACGGTGTTCTTCATAATCACATCGTGGTTGTGGGACGTTAAACCTCAGATATTACTACTGCTACTACTACTACTACTACTACTACTACTACTACTACTACTACTACTACTACTACTACTACTACTACTACTACTACTACTACTACTACGACTACTACGACTACTACTACTACTATCATAGAGTTTCCTACAATTACCTAGAGGGAACTCTGGCGCTGCAGGCGATCGTTCAGCCACCACGGGAATGATGGGTAGCACACGGATTTGCTTAATCCTCGTGCTTACGGCTTCAAACGCACTTGTGGATTTGTTTACTGATGTGTTTTGGCGTTCGTTCCGGATAAAAGAATAGACCGTTGTCAACTTCGTGACCAGATTTGAATAGATGAGCCTACAAAGGTTAAACTGGTGAAGTGGAACTGCTGACTTCTGCTGAACTTCGCTTTGCGACAAAGCGGATGCAGGCGACGCTGAGCCAAACGGAGCCGAAAGAACGAAGTTTAGACAAATCCGTGTACTACCCATCTTTCCCATGCTGGCTGAAGCGCCATGCGTTGCAGCTCCCATAGACACTAGCGCCAGCGTTCCCTGTAGTAAGTATTGTAGGAAATGGCTACCCCTGCTACTGTTACCACAACCACCACCACTACTACTACTACTACTACTACTACTACTTACTACTACTACTACTTACTACTACTACTACTACTACTACTACTACTACTACTACTACTACTACTACTACTACTACTACTACTACTACTACTACTACTACTACTACTACTACTACTACTACTACTACGATAATGACGACGACGACAATTGCAGCGGCGGCGGCCCAGGGTAGACTAAACTTCGCTGTAAATGTTGTAGCTTTCGTTTCGTACGTATCGGGATGCGCCAGCGCGGTGGCTCAGTGGTCGCGGTGCTCGGCTGCTGACCCCGAAGGACGCGGGTTCGACCCCTACCGCGGCGGTCGCAGTGCGATAGAGGCGAAATGCTAGAGTCCCGTGTACTGTGCGATGTCAGTGCACGTTGAAGAATCCCAGGTGGTCCAAATTATCCGAAGCCCTCCGTCACGGCGGCTCTCGTAGCCTGATTCGCTTCGGGACGTGAAATCCCATAAACCATACCCGTGAATGCGGGCTACAGTGTTTTAACTATATGAAAGGGGATTGGATGGAGGGGTCCAGCTTTCTTAGACGCAACCACATGTAGCCACTGCATAAGGAAGTCAAGAAAAGCATAGCCATATTATTTGTAGTTGTTGTGCTGAAGTCTGGCAGTTATGAGATAAAGCGAAAGATAAATGGACTCATTTTTTATCTCATGATTAATACACTTCAATTAACGACTACAAACAACGCACCCAATGCGGCATAGTGATTTGTCTAATTCTTTAAACCACGGAAAAACGGTGTTTCGCAGAGATTTCTATTATTCATTCTGTGCAAAAAATGAGGCTAAGCTCTGTGCCCCGAGAAAGAAACTTGGTAAGAGCCAGCGTCTTTATCTTACCAAGAAAAAAAATGACAAAATAGGAGTTGAATAGAAAAGTTTAAGTAAACAGGCGTTGACGAATGATTTCACTATTATCGCAAGCGTAATATGCCAGTGAGAGAACCTTTTCAATAAATGCATGACACTATGTATTTTATGCAAAAATGCATGCGTTCTAAAGGAAGACGCTTTGAAAGTATCAGGGCTCATGGCACTTTAGTTTAGCATGATTGTCTTTGTATTGAATATTCGTTTCGTAAAATATACGTTGAAGGTTGGATGTTCCAAACTTTGGGTGCTGTAAAATAAAAAGAATGAAGAAAAAAAAGTGTATTCTTGAAGTTGCATTGAACTGAAGGCTAACGATGTGCATAATCTAAAATAGGTTTAATTTTATGTAATATTGCCTAATTCTAAGACGTAACTTTTTGTAATTGACCTAGCTTGTTCATGAATTATGTTTTTTTATGAATTTTGAGATTATGCATAGTATATATTAACGGCTTCCTCCAGAAATATTGATACTCTGTCCGAATTGATGACGTAGATCATACGTTTATTAAATCATGACAACTAAGTCAATAATGGATAGTGGTCGTCCAATGAGAAACATATCACCTTTTTTATATTTTGGAATAAACTCTCGGTGAATTTAGCATCACATTTCTTTCCCTGCATGAAGACTTGTGATAATTCGTAATTCGAACAAAAGCACACATAACGGTTGCAATATTTCAGTCTAGCGGCCTTGATAGCCCAGCCATCATTTTCTGTTCAGAGTTAAATGTAAATGGTTTTCCTTTTATTTTTCGCTTCCACCACGACTCATCGTGGCTGATGAATTTTCGTACGAATTCTGACAGATTTTTCGTCATTTTCATTTGTTTTATTGCGACAGTAATTGTGCGGACAGTCGAGTCGCATTTAGGCCGTTGCCGTCGCCGTAATGTTACGTATAGAGTCCAACTAGATAAAACATACGACGTGCGTCGTATGATGTGCAAGCGAAAGTTTGCGAAGGCTGCAAACGGGCGTGGCTGAAGCAGGGATAAAACGCGCCAGCCGGTTCCGTCAGGCGAATGAGCATGGAGGGGTGCCAAGGGAGGGGGAGGGGGAGTGTTGCTGCGGCGCTCGGGCAGCAACTGCTCACTCTGATAAAAATGGCGTGGTTGCGCGCGCTATCTCGCCTTCGATCAGTAGATAGCTCATACCCTTGTGTGTGCTGCCCTCTAACCGCTTACTTAGCGTTGAAGCGACAGACATCACGAAAACCGCTTAGTTCCCTGGAGCGGACGTATTCCCTTATGACAGCGTTTTGGAGAGTTACGCCAGATCGGGTCCTAACGGAGTTAGGTGTTAGCCTTACTTCGCACAGCATTCCGGTTTGTTGCAATCGCATTCATTGCTTCACCCTGGCGGCGAAACTGCCACCTTTTTCTTCTCGTGAACGAGAAGCAAAAAAGTAAACGCAGACAGCTAAACAAAGTTTACCTTTATGCACTTGCAGAGCAGCTGCACGGTATCTGCCTGATTCCATGTTCTTACCTACTACGCAGAACTGTTACGTGCCAGAATCCCAAGCGAGCCTTCCTCCTGTCCTGCTGGCCCTTGTTGCTCTGTGCGAAGCACTAAATCTGTCCCAACGACCACCGGAGTGGCCGTGACACTCCTTTTTCGTACAGGCTCTCTGCCCTGACTGACATATTCCCTGTCGCGGCTGCAAAGAACAGCGCAGCCATCAAACGGCATTTCTCAGCCTGCAGCCGAACGAAGGGTATAAAGCCGAAGGACAAAGTTGCAGCAAGGCTATCGCGACTCCATGATATCTTGCTACATGCGAGGACAAAAGCTGCACCTGTTTTGTGCAGTGTTATTAGTTAGGTGCAGCGCTGACTAAACGCTCAGTGAGCAAGAAGAGATCGCGAATGCACTGAATCAGGGTCTCACTTGTCTCAGTGGTTCTCAGTACAGGTTTGTTTTATTTACGATTTTTTATGTGTTTGCTCATGGAGAACTTGCGATGTGACATTGCAAAATTTCGCGATGCCGCGTAGTAAGCGAAAGCTTTGAAACTAAAAGCGGTAGCAAAATGCGCTCACTCACTTACAGTTCTTGCTCTCGAGCTCCAATCTAACGTTCACAGCAACTTCAATCCCATTAGCTGTCCTGGTGAGCTGGTACCCGTGCAATGGTCCAGTAAGAAGTGCCAGCTCTATAGCAGCAAACCGTCTGCCCTTCCTGGGCGGTCATTACAAGTGAACTACTCAATGGCTCCGCTGTATCGCTCCCTGTCGACTTAATGACTGGCTCTAGTTCTTTGTTCCGAAAGCTCAATTTGCTCTCAGGAAGCGTGTAGCGTGTAAAGCGTGTAGTCAGGAATACACGCACAAAAAAATGAAACACTGGCGAATGCTTAGATTTCTGACATTGCCATTACGATTGGTATTTTGCGAGTGGTACAAGTGCACAGTAAAAAGAAGTCTTTTCGTTAATATCGTTTTTGAGCGGATATGGAAGATAATGAGGACGTTGGACATATTATTAACGAGACCGGCCGGCAGACAGTGGAAACAGGACTATTCGCGAATGAAAAACTTTATGAATGCCCTCGGGTCTCTAGGCCTACGCAATAATTACTACGCCTGTTTTGATATCATTCCGTGATCTACGGGTCGTTATAAAAGCTTTACTAACTAACGAAAACTAAACACTGCAGTAAACTTTAAGTTCAACGCAAAGACGTCGTTCTCGGAGTCATTAGCAGTTGCCGTTTTCGACTCATTCGCTTCGCCTGCACCTTAGGCTTTCTCGCTGCGCTTCGCTGCACGCATTTGGCCGAGGAGTCCGGACATGGCCATTGGTCACAGTGGCCGCTTCGCGACGGTGCTCCGTATCCGAATGGCTGCTCCCAAAGCAGTACGTGATCGAAGGTTCTGCTAAAGAACACCAGCGGCGTTCCTCCAGCCACCCTCCTCGGCTGTACCTTCAAGTCCCGGACGCATGCTTCTCTGTCAGGCACTCTCGCGCGCTCGAGGGCAAATAGAAACAGATCTGCCACGGGCCTTGGATCGAATCCGTCTCACGCACCCGCCCTGGGAGAGACTGCACAGAACAGAGGAAAGTGAGAGTGAGAGAGACAGCGAGAGAGGGAACTGCGACCTGGGTTCTGTTCCGCAGGCAGCCAGCAAGACCTCTCCCATCTCCTTTTTGGCCTCCGCCAACTCCTCGCGGCTGAAACGCCTCCTGCCTAACGTGGGCACGGAAATCTGTCAGAATTAGGAGTTTCGCCGCCGTTGCCGCTTCGCCAAAGCAGGCTCAGAATCGACCAAGCGCGAGGGGAGGCTATGCGCGAGAACACCGGCGCACACACAGCACGCACAGACATACGCAATCGCTGCTTCGAACGAAGAATCTCTCGCCCTCCGTGCAAGGTATGCGTAAAAGAAGCAACGTGTGTAAGCCAGGTCAATAATGGCAGCTGCGTTCGCAGCAGTGTGTTCGTTGTTTTTTTTCTCAGCCTAATTTCTTGTCTGACTGTTTAAAGTTTTATCGCTTTGCGCCAGTCGAACTAAATGCGTACAGCATCGATTCGTGTTGGCGATGGGGGACAGGTCTTAACGCCGCTATGTATAGATCTATTGCGCCAGAAAACGACTCTTACAGCGCCGGCATGTCAGGGTCTTTTGTCGATATTGGCTAATGTTACGGCGAGTAGCGAAATGAGGATGAGGTGCTGCTCGACGTCCGCCTACGTATGCTGACACATTCGCAGGTCACTTCAAACATCGCTAAAGCTAGGCCTGGCAGAGCCCAGAGACTTGATCGGTCTGGTCATTAATGTATCATCCGTCACGAAGTCGTTGTCTTACTGATTACCATTGTAAGCATTTTTTTATTTATCGTCTCGATACTGCGATTCGCGCTGGTCTGGACAAATCAAATGCATCTATCGAGCCAGTTGCCCATGACTAAATGGCAGGAACAAGACGCAATAGTGTTTACTTAGCGTAATGAAAATGTTTGTGGTAGCCATGACGGCTTAACACTGTCATCACAAAAAATGACCGACCAGAGTTTGAACAGGGCAACAACGTTTACTGAATAAATGTCCACAACGAGCATAGATCGTTCATGATATTGCGAAGTTAGAATAATGTTAATATAACAGACAGGAGTCGTTAGCATAGAAGGCAGTTACTGCTTGTTGTTTACAAGTTACCATTAAGTGTGCAATGCCCGTTCAACTTATCTTTAAGACACAACTGGTAAGCCCAAGACAACCATTAACGTAAACCGGCGTAGAATATGGCTATGCTTTACGATCAGGGTCCCAGGGTCCCAGAAAATGCGAAGCCTTCGCTAACTCGAATATTTTATGCGCACGTTACCAATGTGGTTGTTCCAGCTTACAGTTTCATCAAAAATAAGTTCCAATAAGGTATCGTATATACAAGTCGTGTGTATTGGTTTGTTGGGGAGCAGATGCTCTATAGTTAAAAAAAATATGTAGACGTATAACGTCATCAACTTATTGCAATGCGTAGGTCAAATGGGAGCAACTATTTAGAAAAATAGAATATTATCTGAGGGGAGAGAAACGCAGTCGTGGGTCACATATGGTAAGGTTATGTAATGAGGTTAAGCAATTGAAGCATTGACGGATGTATAAACTAGTTGGTTGGCGCAAATCAGGTGTAATTATAGGCCTCTGGATGATGCCTTCGTCCCAAGGACATAACAAATGATGGTGTTCGTGATGATGATGATTTTAAAGAAGCGCTTCCTTTGACTAGTTTCATTCAGCAGGATGACGTCACACATTACGCCTTTTGGCATTCCTTGCGTTGATGGTGAGACGTCCTTTGAGCGAGTATTCAGCTTTACAGCGGGTCTCCCGACACACTCCCGCTATTCACGCGAAATCTTCTTGTCGTCATTAGCCCGATGATTTTTTTCTCGCATTAAAATGTTCAATCTTTCCCGTCTCATTATATAGACGCTGTTCGTAGCCTTTTACTTGATTTGAGATGGTGCCGTTACTTTCTTCTCCCCGGTTTTCACTGATCCTTGGTTGTTAAAGCAAAGCAAAAACACGGCACATTTCTCCATATAGGAGATAGCGAGCCTCTGAGGAGTCGGAACAGGCGTCAGTAATAACGCCCCCATCTGCCGCTCTCGCATTATTCACACTCCTCCAATATGCATGAATACGTTCTCTCACTATCTTTAGGCGACGCCTCTTTTTTTATCTTTTTTTCGTCTTTTTTTATACGTGTTGTCGGTAAGGGCTATCTGCGCAAAATAAAACAACGCCAAACGCTTGCACGACACATTGCTTTACGACTGTGATGCAGTCGCTTCCATTTTATGGCGAAGGCGCTCCGAGTTTTGAATTTTATGGGCGAGACGGCACGGCATACCTTCGGTGCGCTGTTAGCGAAGCCATATTCCGAGAATCTTTCGGCACTGTCGTATCTTAGGAGCAGCACGTTAGTTGAGACGAGCTCCGACGCACAATCACCGCAATGCGTCAAAGACGTGCTTAGTGGGGTAAGAAAAAGGCGGCAAAAATTTTTTTTGAAGTTCGTTCTTTTCTTTTTAACTAAAAGTACAGATTGACTATATTTGTGGTATATCACTGCTGATGTATTGTGGCGCCGTATCGTATACTCATTTTCACGAACGGTTTTCGGTATGCTGAAGTTTCAACGGAATTAGGTCATTAATCTGGAAAATTACTCCCGTTGAAAACAGAAACGTGTACACGGTCGATTCATTGAAGGGAAACCTGACGCTGACTTCAGTGTAACGCGAAGCTATAACTCTGCGCAGATAACTCAACATCTGTGATTAAAAACAGCCTGAAGGCATTCCGAGTTTTCATTCGGTGTCGACTGCCTCCATATCAGTTATGCCACAGTGCGCTATTACATTCATGGCTCCCCAAGAAGAAGAATAAGAGATAAATATGTAAGGAATAATAGAGATAAAACACGCTGTCATCTCGTTGTTTTTCAACGAAGACTGCTCACCTCAGGATACGGTTGTCCAAATACCCTCGTTGGATGCACAGCGCAACAGGTTCTCATGTTCACTAACTATACTCGCACATAGTGCGCTAGGCCTCTTGCAATGATTCGCGCTTTTTTTTCTGCTCTCCAAAACCCCCTGCTGTCCTGTCCACTCTCCTTACACTCTTTTGCGCAATCATAATCATCATCAGCACCACACCGCCACCACTATTGTCCTTATCATCACCGTCGTCGTCGTTTTTATTGTTGTTGTTGTCGTTGTTGTTGTTGCTTTGCCGACGAATGGCCACGAACGCTCTAGCAAATGTAAAACATGTTAAAAAAAAGAAATTAGGATAATCATTCTCCGGCAGTTGCGAACGATAGTGGTTGCTGTCGAAAAGCCTAGTCTCCATTAATCTGTAGAGCGATATTAGATGTTGTGGGAGCTCAATAAAATCGCGCACTGGTAGCGGTTTACGTACTTCCGATACTGCTACTGCTGTGGACGAAAGTTGGAGTGGGACGATGCAGGCGCTCATGCTTCCAGGAAGCGGTCCTCTAGAGAGTGTAATGAACTCGCGATGAGCAGCAATCCAATCATGGAAGCAGCCCGGATTACTTGCCGCGCACCGCGGGAGTGTCCGCAGCCTCTGTACTTATTGTCCGGTAAAGTGAGATGTCGTCGTTAGACGGTATTTCTGGCGTGTGTTCGCGTGTCCTCACATGAGCGAGCGCGCGTTGACCCGAAGTACAAGTGCGCGTGCCTTCTATATAAACGGAATTTGGCGTGCGCGACAAAAAGGGCGTTGTGTGGCGGGATTCATGGTATGTTTCTAAGTAGAAAGCCTTAGATGCCTCATCAAGCGCAAAAATTGACCGGCGACGCCGGCGGCGTTGGCGTCAACGCGAGTGCTACAAAAAAAACGTGGCTAATCCCTCTGTCGTAGGAATCGGCATAACACGAAAGTAAAACGTTTCTTCACATACGTAGTTGAGCGTTTGTTGTGCATTGTTTCGCCCCGATGGCGAAGGAATGAATGCTAATTTGGCAATAATGTCACACAAAGAACGGCAAACAGCTCGAAACTTCCGGCGTGCTGCTCAAGCAGAAAGGAACGCACGGAACGAACATACACAGGATGAGCGCGAACTAACAACTGTCACAGCTCGACAGTTAAAGCGCTCTGGTCAAATACAAAGGAGGACGCACGAAACGAACGCACAAGTATACACAGGATGAGCGCGAACTGTCTCAGTTGTAATTTATTTGTTTGTGAGCAGCGCGCTCCTTTCGCAAAAGCAGCCGCTGCAGTGAGCGAAGTGATCTTCGTGCTCTCTGTAACTTCAACGCAAACTTACGGTGAGGGCGCAAGACATACAAGATAAGCGCGCGCGCAGGAGCGATCACGCCCTGTAGAGGCACACGCTCATCTCAACGCGTGGGGCGACTACCTTTAAAGCGCGCTCTTCGAGCCCTTCGCGCCATCCCGCTAGTGATAACGAAAACACGCTGATGTACCCCGATCTCTGAGTACCGCCACCGGCAAATGGTGTATATAAATAATGAGAGCAGCATTTCGGGCTAGTTGGTGATCCATGACGTCAAAGAAATTGCGCGACGAAAACCCGGACAGAAGACAAGTACAAACACAGCGCGAACTGCAACTGCCACAGGTGCTCTGTTGTGCGATCCGCTAGACGAAGGTACTCCTGAAGCACACGGCGTGCTGTGGGAGGACCAGCGGTGCTGTGAATCTGTACCGAAAGGTACTGCCTGTAGAGCCTTGCCTGGTGGTTCGACACCGTGTTCCACTGTTCCACTGTCCGTGTTTTCATCGCGCAATTTCTTTGACATATATAAATAGCACGCCGTTAGTATGACGGAGGACGTGCCGTCTGTGGCGGAGTCGTTTCGCGCTGCGCGCTGGGGATCGAGCGGGCCGTAAGTTCGACTCCCGGTGGTGAAACTTTTTCTTCTAGTTTTTTCTTTGCCATATGTTAGTCTTTATATTTACAACGTCATATCCGTGACGAAAATGCGTCAGTGGAGCCGTGGTGGACACCGGCATAAAACATTTTCGCGTTAAAAATTATCATCACGAGATGAAATCCCCATATGATTTCAATGGGACGTCACAGATTGACATAATTTGTGACATCATAATGACGTCAGTGTGACGTCACATGACGACGTCATCACACGACATCGTCGCTTGGTCAAAGGTGGGCAGAACACAGATGCAGTGCAAAACCAGATGAGGTGCAGAAAGCTTTCGAAGGGGGGCGGAAGAGAACCAATGCATCGACTGAAAAAAAAAGATGGCTTTCGCCTTCGAGTCATCTTAGGCGATTGTATAAAGAACCCTGTGTTTTTTTTTATTTAGATGTCAAGAATGTTAAGGTAAGCTGCGTTATAGAGCTCGCTATCCTAAAGCCGGTAAATTGTTATTTAACTAACAAACAGAGAAAAGAAAAAAACAAAGAGTAAAAAGCAGTACGCCCACATAACATCGCCAACGTACAAAGAATATACCTAGGCACCAACCATTTCTTAAACACATTTAAATAAAAAAAAAGTCACAGTTTCGCCGCAAGGGCGAAGCAATGAATGCGATAGCAAGGAACTAATGCTATACGAAGTGAGGCTCGCCAATGGATACTCTCAGTTTGAACAGCGCTTCTGTTGCAAAGGCGGCCCGAAGCAGCGAAGGAAACTAGCGTGCTTCAAGTGTCGAGCTGTGACACTTGATAGTTCGCGCTCATCTTCTGTTTGTTCGTTTGGCGGCGTCCCTGAGCTCGAGTGACATTCGTACGCGCCGTAACATGAGCGCGGACATCACGGGTGAAAGCGTGAAACATTCCTCTACCCCTCGCCACGAGAAAACCGCGCGAGCAGACAGCGGAAGGGCAAGCTTCTCCCATGCGCAAATATAAGAAGAAGCGAGCGAGCTCGCCGACGACTTTTAAATGCGCCCGTCGGGCTCCTAGCGCCACCTCGCTGGTAATGAAGAAACGCTTATTATCGCCTGCTGTCTCTGAGTCCGTCCAGCGCTAAATGGTGTGTATATAACGCTCGCCGTTAGCTACGTGGACGATCTGCGTTTCGTGGCGTAGTGGATAGCGCCGCTCGCTGCGGATCAAGAGGTCCCTGGTTCGATTCCGCGCTTTGGAAGCATTTTTCTGAGTTATTTTTCTTTGGGGCCTTTATATATATGTACATACTTATACATATACGGTGCATGACGGCGGCGACGGCGACGGCAAAATCCAGCCGAGACTGTCCATATAATTGCTATCGCAATAAAATATCCTGAGGGCACTTCGAAGCAGAGAACGATGCCGACAGAGTGCATAAGAGTATTTTTCGTGTACTTGAAAACAGGATGACAGCGATATTCGTCAGTTAACTTGAGAGTACTCTTATGCAACACTTACGAAAATACATCTGGAAGCGTATGTTATCACAAGACTCTCGTCAAATTACCTTTACGTTCGGCAGCATTGCTATTGGTTATATGAAGTGCTTCTTGAATATCTGCCTTTATTTACAGCGTTTATTGAGTGGCAGCTATCTTCTAGGTTGTATACCATGTAAATGCATGCACCTGATCAATTTTCGCATGAAGCTGAAGCGTAAGAACCTCTTAGCGTTAACCTTAAAGGCTCTTCCGTGGTTCATTAAACGATCGTTAACTATTACTGAATAGATTCTTAAAGAGATAGCATTAATTTACTGCAGGCACGAGGCTTATTTTCTAGCTGCTACATTGTACTCGTGAAGGGAAATCAGGGAGAAAAAGCATTGAGTCTGATAATTAGGAAGTAGATGCCCCAAAATAACGGCCCTCTTATAATCAGTGTTGTTAAGTTCGTCCTGCTTACCCAACCATGTAATCAAACGGAGTATGACACGTAGCAGAGAGAAAAGAAACGGACATTCAGCAATAACATGTTGTAACCATGCACGCGCGGAGTTCAATCATAGTTTATGCGACGGCTTATGAAAGCACGATGCTTGAGTTACGGATGAATCTGCGTCGTAATTTTTTTGCTGTCCGTGCTGAGAATGGTTCACATTTGCATAAACAGCGTCTGCTCATGAGAAATTTCCTTCATCCGCGTTTATCCAGAGAAAAGGTGAGTTGTGTTTTCCCCGTCATGAGCTAACCCGGCCTCAGAAACGCTTGGAAAAGCAAGAACGGCGCAGCCACAGCTTACTGAATAAGCGGATAAAACCTGAGGTTACCAGACATTAAGGGTGCACAGTGATAGAGTGCTACACAGGTCTAATGAGCTCTGCACAATTTTTGTCACTACTGCGTAGACGGAGCGTGCAGAGGTGTTTTGCCTATTTTATTGTTACATGAAGAGACGCAGACTAGAGGCCGTAAACAAGTGTATTTGCAGGAGAGTACTCCGGCACTTCACCCTAATGCAGCGGCACACAACAGTCTCCAAATCGTCGTCGTCTTCTTCAGCATCTGATTCGTCTTTTGATGGCTGTCCGCAGCATTACCCCCGGCGGTAAAAGCACCGTCACGGAGCTTTTAAAATTAGGGGTCAGATACACTGGAGTAGGCCTTGAGTCTACTGACGTGCACGAGGTCACTTGACGGTGCGGCAAGGGGTGCAGGAGGATTCACCAGAGTAATATCGTAGGTTACGGGTGTTACTTGGCGGATGACGCGACAGGGCCCTGTGTATCTAGACAGGAAATTCTCCGAAAGTCCCACATGACGAGAAGGGGACCAGATCAGCACGAGCGAGCCAGGCGAGAACTGTACGTCGCGGTGGCGGGCATCGTAGTAATGTCACTGTGTGTTTTGCGAGGCAGTCAGCCGAGTACGGTCAAGTTGGCGCGCATGATCCGCAAGTGCTATGGCATAACGTGCTTCCCCGGTAGTTGGGGTGGCAGCCAAAGGAAGAACAGTATCAAGTGGCAAGGTGGGTTCGCGACCGTACAGTAGATAAAACGGCGAAAATTCGGCAGTGGCGTGTCGAAAAGAATTGTATGCGAACGTGACGTAAGGGAGAGAAATGTCCCAGTCATGGTGGTCATTCGACACGTACATCGACAGCATATTCGTTAGGGTTCTGTTGAACCGCTCCGTGAGACCGTTCGTTTGCGGATGGTATGCGGTGGTCAGTTTGTGCTGAGTGGCGGAGGCACGCAGAATGTCGGCGATAACTCCAGAGAGAAAGTTACGGCCACGGTCAGTGAGCAACTGTCGTGGAGCACCATGGAGCAAGGTGATGTCACGTAAGAGCAAGTCCGCGACGTCGGTGGCGCAGCTGGTGGGAAGAGCCCGTGTTAAAGGGGTGGTGCCATCAAGTTTCGAGGCTATAATAAGCCTGTTGTGGGTTTCCTCTGTATGCAAGGACACTCCACACGAAGGGTCGGACGCAGCAAACGTTTAGAATATATTTTAATTCACTTCCAAAGTGTGCCTAAATGCCCATTCTCCCAATCGAAACCCATGGCTAGCGCGCCAACTCTGACGTAGCTGTATAGGAAAGGCAACGAAAGTTGTAGTGACGTCACACCAGATATGCCGTAGTGACGTGAGTGACCTCCGGATCTCCGCCACCTTCGCAACGTACGTACCGGCTGTAGTGAACTACAATATATTCTAGTTCACTATAGTACCGGCAAAGCTTCGGTTGCTACATCACTCGCCGAGTTTCGATCTCTTCCTGGCTAAGGCATCACAGCCTTGTGTGGTCACGTGACCCCGCCTCCTATATGTCTACGTCACTGCCCAACCTCGGCGCCCAGAAACCGAAACCGAAAGTTGTCCACATCAAAAGGCGATAATAAATTATTTAGCGAGAATATATGATTCTTGGGGCGTGCATCATGCTTCCTGGAGCTATAGGAAACGCTTACAGCAAAGAACGCGCAAGCCACAAACATGGTGGCACCACCCCTTTAAGGCATATCGGGAGGCGTAATCAGTCGCCACGGCTACCCATTTGTTCCCGGTGGATGACGTAGGAAAGGGTCCGAGATCAAGTCCAACGCGGAAGAACGGCTCTACGGGAACGTCGATTGGTTGGAGATGACCAGCAGGGAACATCTGTGGCGTTTTGCGACGTTGAAACTAATCACAGGCAGAAAAGTAACGTCGAACTCAACAGAGGAGACGGGGCCAATAAAAGCGACGGCGGATGCGGTCGTACGTGCGCGATACAGCTAGTTGGCCTGCAGTGGGAGCGTCATGAAGTTCAAAAAGGACAGTTCGACGTAATTGTCTCGGTACGACAAGAAGAAGTTCCGGCCCGTCTGGATTGAAGTTACGACGGTATAGGACACCATCCTGGAGGACGAATTGGCGCACTGAAGCATGATTGGCGATGCCTGCAGCGGTGTGTGAGTGCTCGCAGCGAAAGGTCGCGTTGCTGCTCGTCTCCGATGTTGTCGAAAGGAGACAGAGAAAAGATGCCATTGAGTGCGTCGTGGTCGGTGTCATCGGCCTCGTCTACCGGATAACGGGACAAGCAATCGGCGTCCATGTGCAGGCGGCCAAACTTGTAGATGACAGAATAAGAATATTCTTGAAGGCGTAACGCCGAACGACCAAGTCGTCCGGTAGGGTTCTTCAGTGAGGACAACCAGCAGAGCGCGTGGTGGTCCGTTACGACTGAAAAGGGTCGGCCGTATAAGTATGGGCGGCATTTCGCAACCGCCCGAACTAGGGCCAGACACTCAAGCTCCGTGATAGAGTAGTTGCGCTCCGAAGTTGTGAAGAGCCTGCTGGCGCAGGCGATGGCGCGATCAGTACTGTGCTGTCATTGTGCTAGTACTGCGCCTATGCCGTGCCCACTGGCGTCGGTACGAATTTCAGTCGGCGCAGAAGGATCAAAGTGGGCCAGAACGGGTGGCGTTGTAAGCAGCCGGGTCAAATGAGCGAACGCGGAAGTGTCGGTGTCGCCCCATATAAATGGCACTTCTTTTTTCAAAAATTGGGGGACGCTTAAGCTTCGCCTTTAAGAGCTGAACGCGATAGCGATATTCTGTTCCTACTGCGCATTTCGAACACTACGAGGGTTTAACAGAATGCGCCCACTAAGGCGTGTGCCTTATGTAATGGGTAGCATGCTTTAAACCAGGAGCAATTATGCGCGAGAAACTTCTTCGAAGTTGCGATGCACCCACTACGTGGTCTTAAGGGAATACGCGCACTAATGTGTGCGCCTTTTGTAATGGGTGGCTGTCTTTAAACCACGAAGTCGTTATGATATTGGCATGGTGTGACGCCCTATGGCAATGTACACTTGTACCACGCAATACTGCTGCGATATTACATCTCGTACTGTGACACCTGTATACAGGACGCGTATTTTTGGGAAGCATGGAAGCTACTTTCAGTGCAGTTCCAAGCAGAGGCGTGGCTGTGTGCAGACATTCCTTGAGCACTGCACACAGCCACGCCTCTGCTTGCAGTAGGACGGACAACATTTGATGTTATTTATTCTATGTGTTTGTGATGTGCTTATGTCTGGAAACAGGCAATAAAGCAAAAAAAAAATAATAAGGCGTGGCTGTGTGGTAGAACACCTGCTTGCCACGCAGACGGCCTGGGTTCGATTCTCATTCGGACCCAACATTTTTATTATTTATTTTATTTGCAGCTTTTTCGATTTTTCGGTCACGGACAAGATGATGATTTTTCGCTCACAACCAACGGCCCCGACGCCGACAGCGCAATTTCTGCGATACGAGCTCTTTAACGCTATCGCGTTAAAAAAGGTCAGTAAGTGGTCCTGCTACGTACACGAAATTTTTCACAAAGCGGCGGAAGTACGAGCATAAACCAATGAAGCTGCGTACATCTTTAACACACTTAGGAACAGGGAAATTCATAAAAGCGCGGATTTGCCTGGGTTCGGCTGTACTCCATTGGAATCAACGAGGTGGCCAAGCACTGTAATGTGGCGACGACCAAAGTGGCACTTCGATGCGTTAAGTTGCAAACCGGCTCGGCGAAAAACTTGCAGAATTGCAGGTAGGCGTTCTAGATGAGTCGCGAAAGTGGGGGAAAACACAATAACGTCGTCCAGGTAGCTCACACATGTGCACCACTTGAATCCTTGAAGGAGGGAGTCCACCATACGTTCAAATGTGGCCGGCGCGTTGCGTAATTCGAATCGCATCACCTCTAACTGATAAAGACCACCAAGTGTGATATAGGCGGTTTTCTCGCGGTCCAGATCGCCGACAGCGATCTGCCAATAGCCAGAGCGCAGGCCGATAGACGAAAAGTAGCGAGCACCATGTAGTCAGTCAAGGGCGTCGTCAATACGAGGTAAGGGGTCAACGCCTTTTTTGTTACTTTATTAAGATGCCGGTAGTTCACGTACAATTGCCACGAGCCGTCTTTCTATTTCACTAAGACAACGAGTGACGCCCATAGGCTGCATGAGGGTTCGATGATGTTCTTAGTGAGCATCTTCTGAACTTCTGCTTGAATCACTTGACGCGCTGCGGGTGACACTCGATAAGGACGCCTATGAATAGGAACGGCATCGCCAGTATTTATGCGATGTTTCACGGTCGTAGTTTGTGCCAAAGAACGGTCGTGAAGATCAAAACTATCGCGGTACGAAAAGAGAACGTGGTAGAGGTCGTCAGCATTCTTTGGCGGCAGATCTGGCGCAATCGTTCTCTTCAGGTCGTCGAGAACAGATACGGTGGACTGCGGGGGGTCGGTGTGATCGGTAGTACCATCCTCCAACGTAACTGATGCTATCGAGGGATCGTCGAAGGCGCTGATATGTGCCAAGGATATCCCTCGTGGCAGCACTTGCGTTGTTAAGCCAAAGTTGACCACTTGCAAACATGTGCGGTTGGATGTAATAGATAAAACTGAACGAGGTACTGTAACTCCTTGATGGAGAAGAACATCCTTGACAGGAGTCGCAATGTACTCGCCGTCGGGCACTGGTGGGGATGGTACTAAGTCAACGTAGATCAGAGCTGTGGGTGGTAAGTGAACGAAGTCTGCGGCGGCTTAGGCGAACGGGAGGCGGCGCAGGCTGATCTAAAAGAGGAAGGCCAAGGCGGAGAGTACCAGTAGAGCAGTCTATGAGGGCCGAATGAGCAGAAAGAAAGTCCAAGCCTAGAATGACGTCGTAAGGGCAGTGGGCGAGTACGGTGAAAACAACGATGGTAGAGCGATCGGCGATGTCGACTCGAGCTTTACACATGCCAACTGCACAAGCTTTTCCGCCGTCGGCGATGACACCGACAACTGGCATAGAGGCTGGTGTTATAACTTTTTTCAGTCGAGTGCGAAGATTAGCGCTCACCACAGATAAATTGGCTTCCATGTCGATTAGAGCACGAACAGGAACACCATCGATGTGTACTTCAATGATGTTCATATTGGTCGAAAGGATCAGGAGAGGATTTGGCAGCGTAGGGAGCAATGCAGCGGCACCTCCTGATGCTGCACCATCTAGTTCTCCGGTTGGGAGCATGCGTTGAAGCTTGGTGAACTGGAGCGACGGGGCTGGGGTGGGGCTGCCGGCGTAGGGGCGAAGGTGAGCGTGAGTACGGGCGGCTAGGAGCAATAGGTTCAGTGGCAGCATGATCTGTACGTGCTATAGAGGGACGGTAAGAGCCATTGGCGCGGTGGTAGCCAGTGTACGTGTGCTGCGCAGGAGAGTTTCAGCGATTGCGACAATGCCGAGTGATGTGTCCAATCCGGTGGCAGATAAAATAGATGTGCCTGTCGTCAGCAATGCGCCATTCAGCGTTGCAGAAACGTGGTTGGAACTGAGGCGGTGAATGTGGTGCAGTCGGAGGATACGGCCGAGAGTCCACGTGATTTACCGAGCAGACATAGTGGAGTCTCAACAATAGACCATATTCATACTATCAATCAGGTGATAGAGAAATGCGCGGAATACAACCAACCCCTATACATAGCCTTCATAGATTACGAGAAGGCATTTGACTCGGTGGAGACATCAGCAGTCATGCAGGCACTGCGGAATCAGGGCATCGACGAAGCCTACATAAACATAATGGAAGAAATCTACAGCGGCTCCACGGCCACTATAGTCCTCCATAAAGAAAGCGAGAGAATCCCAATAAAGAAGGGCGTACGGCAGGGAGACACGATCTCTCCAATGTTATTCACCGCGTGTTTACAGGAGGTTTTCAGAGCCCTAGATTGGGAAGAATTAGGGATAAGAGTTAATGGAGAGTATCTCAGTAACCTGCGATTCGCTGATGACATTGCATTGATGAGTAACGCGGGAGACGATTACAGCTCATGATTACTGAACTGGATACGGAAAGTAGAAGAGTAGGTCTGAAAATTAATATGCATAAAACTAAAGTAATGTGGAACAATCTTGGCAGAGAACAGCGCTTTGCGATAGGTGGAGAGACACTGGAAGTTGTAAAGGAGTACGTCTACTTAGGACATGTAGTAACCGCGGAGCCGAACCATGAGAGTGAAATAACTAG
Organism: Rhipicephalus sanguineus; assembly: GCF_013339695.2. Classification (NCBI taxonomy): domain Eukaryota; kingdom Metazoa; phylum Arthropoda; class Arachnida; order Ixodida; family Ixodidae; genus Rhipicephalus; species Rhipicephalus sanguineus. The sequence goes on from NC_051177.1 coordinate 38,793,291, forward strand.
AAGAATAAGGATGGAATGGGGCTCATTCGGCAACCATTCTCAAATCATGAATGGTAATCTACCACTATCCCTCAAGAGAAAGGTATATAACAGCTGCATCTTACCGGTACTTACCTACGGAGCAGAAACCTGGAGACTTACAAAGAGGGTTCAACTTAAATTGAGGATGACGCAGCGAGCGATGGAAAGGAAAATGATAGGTGTAACCTTAAGAGAGAGGAAGAGAGCAGAGTGGGTCAGGGAACAAACGGGGGTTAAGGACATCATAGTTGAAATCAAGAAGAAGAAATGGATATGGGCCGGGCACGTAGCACGTCGGCAGGATAACCGGTGGTCGTTAAGGGTAACTGACGGGATTCCAAGAGATGGTAAACGCGTGAGGAGGAGACAGGAAATTAGGTGGGTAGATGAGATTAAGAAGTTTGTAGGTATAACGTGGCAGCAGAAAGCACATGACCGGGTTGATTGGCGGAACATGGGAGAGGCCTTTGCCCGGCAGTGGGCGTAGACAGGCTGATGATGAATTAGATAGTGGAGTCCCATGTTGGCGATCTCCTGACGAACAACTGCTTGGATCATCGAAACCGGAACTGCAGGGCTGGGCTTGCAGGTAGTCGGATAACCAGCTTCGATTTCTCGTCGCACAATTCGGATAACATTGGCATTGTCGCTTGTAGAACGGGGAACATCGGCACAGGACAACGTCGGCGCGGTGTTACGCAAGCGAGCAAACTTCTGAATAATGCGCTTGCTTTTAGCGAGTTCCAGGCGCCGGTATTCTTTGATGAGTGCATCAACAGTGCACACGTTATTGAAGACGAGCAGGTTGCAAGCATCATCAGCGATACCTTTGAGAATGTGAGCAACCTTGTCCTGTTCCGTCATGTGTGAGTCAACTGCACGGCAGAGAGCCAAGGCGTCTTAGATGTACATCACGTATACGGCTCTGTTGACGTCTGCGCGCGGGTCGACAACGCCTTTTTCGCCGCGAGCTGGTGACCATCAGGGTTGCCGAACATCTCTCGTATCTTGTCTTTGAATATATCCTAACTGCAAGCTCAGTATCATGCGTCTCATACCAGACTCGCGGGGTGCCGTCGAGGTAGAATAGCACATTGGCAAGCATGAGAGTAGGGTCCCACCGGTTACTTGTGCTGACGCGTTCGTAAAGGCTGAGCCACTTGTCGACGTCTTGCCCATTGTCGCCAGAGAAAACACTAGGGTCGCGAGGAGCGGTGGCGTTGGTGTAGGTCTTTTTGGCGGCAGGTGTTGGAGCCAGAGTGGCTGACGCATTTTCCAGAGCCATGTTGGAAGGCCTAAGGTGGCGTCCGCTGCGAAGCTTCGGGACAAAGGGAGGTACCCAGCACCTCCACCAAAATGTTACGTGAAGAGAGAGAGACTAGAGGCTGTAAACAAGTGTATTTACAGAAGAGTACTCCGGCACTTTACCCTGAGGCAGCGGCACACAACAGTCTCCAAATCGTCGTCGGCTTCTTCAGCATATTCATCTTTGGATGGCTGTCCGCAGCAATATCTTATCTCCTGCTGTTTTTCCAAGTTCTGTGTCATCTTTTACACAGACAGTTTTCCGCTTTTTAACATTAAAGTGCTTCATACTCTAAATCGACCTTTGTCCCCAACCTTCATCTTGTTTTAAGCGAAGCTTTTTCGGTGTCGGCGGCGGCATAGTTCGCGAAAAATCCAGAAATCGCGGCTCCAAATATCAAGAATCGCGCCTCCAAAAAGTACGGAAATGCGGGTGTAGACAAATAGACGCTCGGAGTGCGCTGGTGACATGCGTATTTGAATGCTTCGTTTTCGAATAATTGATGCTCGCTCGGCCTCAGGCTTTTCAGGCTATCAGCCGTTTCTCATATGGCATTCGGGTCTTTTATCGAGGTCGCTTGTCAACTCACGCTGCCAACTTTCAAGGTTACTTTCACTGTTGATTTCATTGTTTCACGCATGACCATCGTTGTTGCCTGTAGCGGCGAAATTTTGGTGCTGTCGAGCACGTGGGTGCAGGTCAACTTCCTGGCATGGAGGAAGTAAAAAGTTGGGAGGGAGCATTGCTCAATGGGATAGATAGATAGATAGATAGATAGATAGATAGATAGATAGATAGATAGATAGATAGATAGATAGATAGATAGATAGATAGATAGATAGATAGATAGATAGATAGATAGATAGATAGATAGATAGACAGACAGACAGACAGACAGACAGACAGACAGACAGACAGACAGACAGACAGACAGACAGACAGACAGACAGACAGACAGACAGACAGACAGACAGACAGACAGATAGATAGATAGATAGATAGATAGATAGATAGATAGATAGATAGATAGATAGATAGATAGATAGATAGATAGATAGATAGATAGATAGATAGATAGATAGATAGATAGATAGATAGATAGATAGATAGATAGCAGGGTCAGGCGCGCACACGCCAAGCGTCGCTTGCCCCCCTTTTCCCGATAGACGAAGGGCTCCTTAATTTTTTATATCGATGTTGCATCGTCGGGGAAAATGAAACATTGACCTCGCAGTCGTAGTTTAATATCTATGTTTTTGTTGCGTCAACTTATGTTTGTAAAGACTTGCCACACTCGAATCGAATAATTTCTGGCAAGCCCGGTCGTTGCTCGTCGAATCTGATCTGACGAGTAAAGTACCTGCCAAAAATTACTTAGTGCAATAAAAACACGGCACACAAGCAAGCGCGGCACACAAGGGACAAGCGCTTTCTTGTGTACCTTCCTTGTGTGCCGTGTTTTTATTGCGCTGAGTAATTTTTGCCGGTATGCACCAACTAGGCCCCCGAAATGTCCTATAAAGTGCCTGAGTTTTTTTCTTTTATTGACCTGGGCAATTGTGTCGGCTACCATTTTTCTCACTTCTAACTTGAAAATTTAAAATCTATCACGCGACTTCACAGTGTTAAAGAATCCACGCATGTAATTAACAGACTCGTTGGAAATGGCGTATTATAATCTAAGTATTCTCCATCCCCGTTCATCCTAGAGTAATCGCTGCTCTCTTATATTCGAGAATGTGCAATGATATTGGCGTCGCTCTTGCAATCAGATTCGAAAGAGTCTTTCGGGCGACAGCAATGATGGAACTGCGGATACATGAGGCGTCTTCTTTGAAAAGCGCGAACTTGACAGCGGTAATAATTCGACGAAGAGTGTTCACTGGCAAGAAGCAAGACAACGCACGCGTGAGGATGTCCGCGTTGCGTCAACCTCTTCAGATAACACTTCTGTATTGGGGTAATCGAGTCGGCTTGTCTTACTTAAGACGCACAGTCATTTGAGTGTGCCCGTACAAGACTCGCCATAATAACATATATTTGATTAAATTGGAACGAGTCGTTCGAGGTGAATGATCTCCATCGCGACGGTACGTTGAAAGAAATATCTCCAGAGTACTACCCAATAAATCCTGGCGCAAACGGGCCAGAATTTGACTAACAACCAGCTTGCAGCTGCCTTTCAAACTGTTAGGAATGTTTCATAAGAGAACTCGGAACAGCTTGGTCTAGGTACAGCTTTTTATGAACATTACCAGACCTTTCAAAACGGTCTTTTCTTTGCTACAAATGTAACCAGAGGTTCAAAGATCACGTAAAAAGTAAGCTCAGTAATAATTGCGTGCTCTTACCATGCACGACTGCACACAATTGGTCGTACTACAGAGCAGTGCGGCACGAAGCACTGCTTCCCAATGCCAACGACAGCGCCGCATGCGTTTAGTATGTATAGATAGCCACATATACACACCAGTGTTATCAACTACAATTCCACGAACTTTTCCCGCACTTTGGCTAACATTGGTATTCAGTACCTCTATATTTCGTGACGCTCAAACAATGAAGACGAAGGGTGGGTTTATCGCACAGCGGCTACTTTCCTCTTTAGTGCTCGCCGCACAAACATATGCCAAGTATTACGTGTGTAACCGTTTTCGCAACAGCCCCTTTGATGCTTGGAGATATTTATATATAAAAGGATCCGTAACGACCGTTTGGCAACAGTGCGTCCTCCATTCGGGCTTTATTGCTACCTATAAATCTGCGGCGTGCAGGAGCGCACCACCTTCGTGTAGTCACTGAAGTGGCTCCTATAGATCTCACTGGCACAGCGGGAGATATGTAGCCTACACATCGCGCGTTGTTTATGTAATGCCGAAACAGCCTAAACGATCCTGCGCTGCCTTCACACCTCACCTATTCGTGCTACGGCGATCCGCGTGAAACATTGTAAATGTTCGGCGAGCCGTAACTATAGCAACGATCCGCGCAACCTTTGTTCCAAGACCCCGATCCGATCGCGTAACGCTACCGCTAAAGCCGGAGGCAAACACACCCCTGCAGAAAGCCGTACACCGTAGCTGCAAGATCAAAAGAAAACTGAACGGAGAGCAGTGAAAATAAAAGTGGCGCAAACGCTCTCGTCTACGCAACGGGAACGAAATATCGGACATCGGTTGTCGTGCTCCGTATGCGTGCGATTGTCGTGCGATGGCTTATGTATGCCTAGCGCTCTACGGTTGTCTTTTTTTTTTTTTTCAGGATTCTAAAAACGGACGTTGAAAAGTCCGGCAGGCGGACAAATGGCATTGTTTCGCAGCCGCGACATTACATAAACGCAGGCGCGAAAACGCTGCGAAAAATGGGTGAATCGGGTAAAAACGTAGAGAGCGACGTGAAGAAGGGTGGTACGTTATGAGGCGCGCCTCGGGAGGAGTCGCTGTGGCGCCCATATTTTACGAGCGCGCGTCCGCGTGTGTTTCTGTGTGTGTTCTCGTTCTATGCGTGTGGTTATGTGTGTCCAGGTCTGTTCTGCGTGGCACGACTGAGTGCGTGCGTATGAAACTACGAGGAAGTGAGCGCGAGAGAGAGAGAGGCGGAAAAGGGAAGATGGGAGTAAATGTTTGATTCGAAAGACGCAAAGAGACATCCCTCAATGAAGATAAGAACGCCTGGCCGACTCTTCTGTCTGCGACAAGCCGCAGACCGTGTGTGAGTGGGGGCGACCCGTCGCCGCCAGCCATCTCTCTTCCGCGATATTTGGCCGGTTGACTTTCGTTTTCTTTTTAGTTTGTCCTTCCGCTCTGGGAGATTTACTTCGCCCGGCGTATCTTTCCGGTGGTTACATTAAGCCTGCGATCAATAAAACGAAAAGGAAATGAGGAGAACGAGGCGCATGCGCGACGGAGTCAATCTATTATGAATATGGCGTTGACATTGCGTTCAAAGCGCCGGAATGACAGCACTGGCAGACGTGACGCTCGCTGCTCCGAGATGTATTATTAAAGAACACGCTTTCCTTCACCTGTTTCTCTAGTGACGTTATGATGCCTTTATTTTTTCAATGTTCTGTTCCTCTTTGACCTTTACGACGTGCAAGCGTTTTGCTTGTTCTCTCTATATCGTGTGTTTTTAACGGGACAGGCGCAGTGACGCAATGAAAAAAAAAAAAGAGAGAGAATGTTGTACTGAGGCACATTGCGTCATTCCATCTTTTCAGTAGTGCCAGATACAGTTGGTTTGAGAGCTTTATTATTTTTTTTACAAATACTATCTCTAAGAGCCGCAGCTATTTTAAAACACACAATTTATAAGAATTTTTCTCCTATTCGAAAAGGTAGTCGCGACGTATTTTTTTTTCTTTTTCTCCTGAAATATAAGTCAGAAGAATTGGTCAGGACTCCATCTTAGAAATTTTTTTAACCTTGAATTATAGCCGCATAGAAAAGTCGCAAACCTCGCTGACACCTGTCAAATGCAGGAGCTCTAGTCTCTAAAAGAATCGGCCCTCTCTTTTATTAATCCCAGAGTTCAAATTTTTCCAGTGCTGTGCGACTGTCACGCGAAAAGCGTGTGCTTGCTCAAGCTGCGCTGATAGAAAAGCTGTTATGTTTCAAGGCAAGCTGCAGTCATTTTTTTAAAAAAAGAACAAAGTACGAAAAGCAACATAGGTGACAAAAAAAAAAAAAGAGCGAAAGGGTTGGAGTTCTTACATTGCACGACAGGGTTACCATAGATATGTGTTTTTTTTTCTTTTTTTTATTCACGCCAGTATCTTTTTATGAAAGCTTCCTTTCTTGCACATCAGTGTGGCGCCGCATAGATCTTTTGCAACAAGCAGTATGCCATTAGCAAAATTATGCATTTGAAGGTATCCCTCATTGTGAGTGAGGCGATCTTCAGCTTGGAGTCGACGCGGAATATGGGAAACTAGCGTTTACTACTTGAGCAGCTGTGTTGTGTGCTTTGCGAAATGTCAGCGTAGCTCTCTTAAAGGCATCACGTGCCAGTGTCAAGCTTCGTACAGTACTACAAAAAACAACTGTCAAAGCAATCTCACAGCGCTTGCACGCCGCTTATTAACATCAGAAGAGTAATTGTATCCTCGTTTCATTTACGTACGTAGCGACAGGAGACCTATAGTTGGAGGACACAATATATGCGGTCTTTTTTGAAGACTCATACCACCGATAGTTTCAAAACTGCAAGTGGAAGTGCCAAAAGTTGGAAGACGCTTGAGCTGTAAAACGCGATAGCGTGATCGGGCCCCGCGCCGTACCTCAACGATGCCACGAGGAAAGGAACTTCTGTGCGCGTAACACCGGTCGTGTGAAGATGCATGCTTACTGCAAGTTTAGTTGCGAAGTGCCCACTACGCCATAACTCATTTTATTGCGAACCAGCGAAGTACCCACTACGCGTTCGTAAGGCAATTCGAGCAGCTGCACACTTTGTTGATTGCTGGTGATGATGATTAATTACGCCTGAGCGCTATCTGATTGGTGGGTTTTGAAACCACCGATTCGTTTCGCAATTCACAAGATGTGACGCCTGGCGCGATCGTACCCTTCTACCACACAATATTACGTATTTCCGGGACTCCCCGCCCTACAAGAGGCCTGTATAACTTTTTTTTCCCAAAGCAGTATGCACCACTGGCGTGGATCTGTGGTAAAACACCTGGCTGCCACACAGAAGGCTGGGTTAGATACCCACTCGAATTGCACATTTTTATTATTTATTTATTTGCATATATCTCGATTTTTCACTCTTGGTAGGCGCCAATTTTTCGCTCACAACCAGCGACACCGACGGTGAACACCGGTAATTCTACGACACGTGCTCCTTAACGCTAATGCATTAATATAGTTAGTTTCCAAATGACTCTCAAATGACCGCTTATCTCGTACCGATTTCTAATGGAGGATATCAATCGAGATCCCTGCATTGCATGTATTCCTGACTATACTGAAAGGCTGCGAATGAGAGAGAGAGAGAGAGAGAGATCACAATCTTTAATAATATTCCCGGAGATTCGTTCACTACACTAGATAGCTTCAATTCAGTCTTTCGATTCCCCTGCCGTGTAATTCCAGTGGTATTATGAATGCGGCGAGCGGCTGTTTTGTGTTGCAAAAGAATCACCCTCGCCTGACGAGTTTTCGTCGAACTTTGGACCAACGTATTCTGCCTATATATCGTAGCAGCGACTCCCCATTTTCTTTTATTATTAAATTCATATAAGGGGAAGTTGGCGCCAGTGCGTGGCACCGGCTACTCCTCTTGCATAACAATCGCTTTCCAAAGTAAAGAGCAAACGCAAAACTACACATCTAGGCACATAGAAGAACACTCAGGCACTAAGTCCCAGTTCTTGAATGCGTGTGACTTTTCGTCAAGACTTGCGCGCAAAGGATAACGCTTTCATCGAGAACATAGCACGAAAAAAAACTCTATATATGATTGGACGACTGAGAACAAAGGGCGCTGGTAACAAATTTTTGACTAAGCCCAAGGCGCAAAGTCCCAACGCGAATATAAGGCTAGTATAGGGCGCGGGGCCACAAAAGGTCTCCTCTAGTTAACGAGCGAGCCTATAGCGCGGTTCGGGTCTGCCGAGCGTTGTCGTCGCCGTCTCCGATGTCGTCCTCCCACTGCGGCCTCCGGCGAAAAGCCCAGGGGACGCCGTCTCGCGCTCCCCGAACAAAGATTTACGGGCACCTAATGATCACATCGTCCTCTCGCTTCGCAGGGCTAGTTGCACGCCGTCCAAGCGCACGCTTTAAAACGAACGCTTTGCGTAGTGGCGTCGGCGGCTTGATGGCGGGAAAATGTTGCGCCGCCGCTGAAGCCGGCGAATGCGCGCCAGTGGTTAAAATGGTCTCACCATCCTCCTCATCCTCTGCTTCGTTTCATCCTCCTCCTCTTCATCCTCCTCTCTGCTCCAGCGTATCTTCTGACGACACTATAACGCGTAGAAACAGGCCAGCTCTTACGCGTATATTTTCGCGGGTCTCGGTGCAGCAACGTGCTTCCAACATCTCTTTGCGAGCACGCTCCTCGTTAGCGTCGTTGTCGTCGAGGTCCCCGGGGTCACGGTTTGGAGCGATTTAAAAAAAAAGGGGGGGGGGGGGGGAATGAGGAGGCTGACTACCCTGCGAAATGTGGAGAAAAAGAAAGAAATTATGAACAGACAACTAAAAAAAAAGGAGGAACGGCCCATTTTATCGGCTATGAAACACCGCTAAGTGCGATCTAAACTGATACGAGGCGTGCTCTTCTCTTTGCGGCTTTGCTTTTTGTATCGAAGACATTTCGAGACCTTTCAGCCCAAGAAGTGAATGCGAGAGGCAGCTACGATGGGGATGAAGTTCTCGTGAAGTAGGTTGCTTTAGATTCTCGTTTACAAGAGTTGCAAAGTCATTAGGAATGAACTCATTTGCTATCTGGAACGGCGATCGCTGCCAGTTTCAATACCGCTGTTTGTCGTTTGCAGTGCAAGAGGGACACGACCGACGCATTTGGTTTGGCTGCATAATGGTTAGAAAATAATGTATCTAATCTAGGGGTCTGCAGTGCAAGGGGTCTGGTGGAGGAAGGGGTCTGTTCTGGACGTGTAAGAGGGGGGAGGGGGAGGGAGGAGGCGTGAGGGTCGTTGATATCATCTTTGATACATACACTGAGGTTTCGTCGAGACACAGGCACCTGTGTCCCCTTAAAGAAGGATAGTGACGTCGTAATGCCTGAGTATGGGCATCACCTCATCCTAGTAGTGCACATGTAATAGCCCTACACTGATCACCCTATAGCGTAACAAATCATCTCCATTTCAAGTTCAGGGCGAATTGCCTGTCGTAGCACGCGTAGCTTTCACTTAATATAGGCTGCCCTCGTACTGTCTAAAACAGGAGTCTCAAACTCATCTCAGCTCACCTCAGGGCCGCAGTGCCGCAATTTAGACCCGTAAGGGCCTGGAGGGGAAGAAAGAAGTTAGAGTGGGGGGGGAAGGGGGGGGGGGGAGACCTTGCCATTTCAAACATATCGATACCGATCACCAGTACAACTAAAATCAGGAGGACGCGGATTCTGAAACGTAGTGTTTGTTCCACGGTGAGCGCGCGCGGTTCCTCGCGAAAAAACCTGCTTGAGGCCAGTCACGTTGGTGTATCCTTTTCGATTAAACCGTTATTAATCGTAATAGGAGAGGAAACAATGCGAGTACCATTCAGCAAAGTCATAAAACTTTATTTCTTGTGAAGCGAAATATCACGGCTACAATTCTAAACACGCTGACTTGTTGTCAGGAAACAATTGGCTGCGATGAGAGGAGAAATTCCCGCATTTCTGCAACACATTTATATGTAATCATCGAATGATTTATGGCGCGGCCAGTTGGATTTATGGCAACATTTTTCGAGAGAAGAGCGAGCGATTTCCGGCTGACTTTGAGAATTAATATTGAATTCCAGGCCGCGTGCTGCGCTATGTTTGGCTCACACGTTCTCAGGAGCCTCGGCCGTCGTTCGGCAGCGTTTTCTGACCATGCTTGCAAGTCCCCTTTAAAGGGTTGCAGGGCCCCTTTAATTTCTTGTCGGAAGACGATCCTCATGTTCTATCGCAGATGTTCATCGTCTACCAGACTTGTTCCCCTTCAGAAGGCAGAACAGGTTCTCGAACATGTATGTACTTCCGGACATGGCAATGATCATAGCACAGGCGGAGAGTTTTCATTTTACCGGAGGGGGCGGGGGTCCAACTTACTCTTCCACATTTCTCTCTCACTCTCCATATATATATATATATATATATATATATATATATAGAGAGAGAGAGAGAGAGAGAGAGAGAGGAGTCCCACATCCAAATTAAAGAAATCAATCTAACTTTAGTGCCAGCGATATTATAATGAAGATCTGTAAGTGGAAGACCCTAGATTTATTTCTCAATTTACAGAAAGACATCGATCCACAAAGCGAAAAAGGTCGCGTAGGCTGCTATTCATTGACTGCATCGCGTAAAATCGATTCACGTAATGCGTGGGGTCTGCCGAATTTTTTTAGATGCGAAGTATCTTAAGGCGGAGCTCAATCCGGTGGTGGTGGTAGTGGTGGTGGTAGTGGTGGTGGTGTGCGGCGTGACCACCCTTACTGCGCATGCGCATAACTTCTCCACTCACACTCTCCCCTTCCCCTCTCCACTTTTCCTCTCCCCTCCCCCTTCCCATACCCCTCTCCCCTCCCCCTTTCCACTCTTCCTCTGAAACGCGGGCTAGACAAGCCGAAATTCTCTCCTGCGCAACGCCGCGATGAGCTCGAGCGCATGCGCGTCCCCTCGCCTTCTCTCTCCTCTCCTACGCTGCCCCCCTCTCGCCCGCCTGTCGACCGCGTTCCCCGCTCGCCCTGTGAGAATTAACGGCCAGGCTAGATGGAAGATACGACGCGCGTAGCGTCCCTCTTTGCGTTCCACGACGCGAGTTCGGTAGCATGCCCAACGAACGCCAACGGAACGCGATCGTGCAAGTGCTCCGGCTTCGCATCGCCTCATGATCCCCTTTAGCGGGAGATGGTGTAATTTTTTATTATTAGGCTTTACTTTGTTAAAACATGCGCCACACAGGAGAGAGTAGGCTAACGCTATCACGGGAAGCTTTATTTATGCCACTGAATTCAATTCAAAATGGCCGAAAGTAATTCTGAGATAGTAGCAAATACCATTTGCTACCACTACACTTTGTGCGAAGCTGCGGTTACGAATCTTTCTGCCAAAGCTTGTTTTCTGGACGAGTAATGGAGTTGCTCATTGGTGACCGAACTTTTAGTAAAATCCATTACTGATAAATCAAAACTGCGTACCATCTTTTCTCGGCACTTTGATAAGCAGGCATGTCGAAGGGTACCAATTTGTAGGCAACCAAGAAACTACCCGTTTTTTACTGGCGAGTAAGTTTGTGCGAAAGCATTCACTGACTGACTGTGTCGGAATTGCTTTGTATTCTCAGTAGCATTTTTGTGTTCTCAAAACCATTCACTACGGGGTTCAATATAATTAGAGCGCAGCTCTTAGGCGTCCGTTCCTGCGTTGAGCGGCATCGCCGTTGGCGTCGGTGGCGTAACCGATAGCGCGAACTAGGGCGAATGAGAGCGAACGAGGAGTCTGTCGATATCACGAGATACTGGCCTCTAACCTCACTTTCTTCCTCTGTCGCGCGCGCCGGCCCCTCGATCAGAGCTCGCGCGCATGCAAGGCTGGCACGTGCACTGCGGCTGGCTTCGCTTGTCGTAACGGCAGTGTTGCCACGACACATCAAAAAATAGTAGTTAATATTTTTGCGAAAAATCAGTGGAAATCAGTAGATCTCTAATTTCAGCATTTGCGCAGGGTTTCCCTTTAATGACTAATTCAGCGCTTATATTGGCAATTGCTGCAGTATTGTACTCTCTAACAAATAGCGCAAAAATGTCCGTGAGATTAGCGGTGATGCACTACAGAAACACGGCATACCGAGAGCCATATCCTAGCATGATTATTTCAGGCGTTACTTATGCCAGAGATGAAAGAAAACATGAGCCCTACAAGGCTTCAGCAAATGACTTTCCTGAAACAGCTTTAACACGACCATGTGTTCCCAATGCATTCCAGAAGTGGGTTCACCAGCAACACCACATTGAATACACAATCTTGATCCGTGTAGTTCATTCGCCTTGTCAATAGCCTGTAGATGTTGAATATGTGACATGCTGAAGAAGTCTTGAGGTCTCCCGTGTGCAGAATACTAAAATAGCGTCCGTGCTGGCCTCGCTCCGCAGCTTTGACTGCAAATAGCCTTAATCGCCAGAAGCTTGGTGGTGTGTAGGTCTTCCCATGAGGTTCCCTCTATGGACTCAGGGCCGCGAGCCAGTGGCCAGCTGAGGCTCTCAGAGAGGACGTAGAGGACAAGTGAACAGTCTCGACCTTCACTTCTTGAGGCCGGACTGCTGAAATCACCAGCGTGGCCAGCAAGCGCGAGCCTCCTGAGCGTGAACGTGCTCCCGGCCGGTCATCTTCCTCTCTTGCTCTCGAGCCAGTGCCCGATACCTGTTAGCACGGGAAGGGAACTCGAAGCACGACAGGAATAGAGTTCTTTGGTTGTGGGATCGTAGCTGTGGGGGCGCGTTAATAAATTCACATTGCGATTGTCCGATATTTGGGAATAAGATGGAGCTTTCTACACCAAATACTGTTGAAAAGCCGATGGCTCTTAAGACGTAGGTAGTGCTGCGTTTGTGAACCTGGAAATGAAGGAAAATCCTTGTTTGCCTGGTGGCACTACAGTAAAGAAAAATTGGTGATAAAAAAAGTAGAAGTTCCTTTCGTCTCTGTAAAAAGACAAAATCAGTAGATCGAGACGCCTTATCACTGAATGAGCAGAACATTTAAGAAGTCAGTAGATCTAATGATAAAGCAGTAGCTGTGGCATCACTGCGTAGCGGATCTATGGGCGTTTCACTTGGTTCGCGACAGGTGAAATGCACAGAGTATACAGTACGTGTGCGTAGCACTTGCGCGCTGGCAGTTTCTGTGGCAACATGCTCAAATTCCTAAGGACAACAGACTTACACGAGCGGCTGTAGACTTTTTAATGATGCCGCATACCGCAGAAGACTGCCGCTCTGCGCTGTGACGTTATGTGTGTGCGTGTGTGTTCCCCTCTCTTTCTCTCTTTCTTTACTCTTCTTTCGATCTCCCCCATCCCTTCCCCCTGTACAGGGTAGCATACCGGTTATGCCAAACTGGTTAACATCCCTGTCTTTCCTCTCTCCCGTTTTCCTTCCTTCCTTGTAACGAATGTTACATTGCTACAACTGCGGATAGTCAAAACTTCAAACACAGTCGGCGTTGCCCGAACACGAGGCTGCGCTCAGCGAATTATGCAGTATCGTAATCGCCGGTGAATTTTTGAATTTGTCGTAGCTTAATTCGTCGCTTCAGTTGTTCATCAACGCAAAATATTGTGCACGTAAAAATTCTCTTTAGGGGCATTTTCCCACTGAATGTTTGACTTGTGACTGGCCCATGAGCCGAACTTTAAATGCCTGAAATCAAAAGGAAGTGGGCATAAACAGCCTCCTAAGCCAAGCTCTTAAAAAATATCCTGGGCCGGCGCCAGGGGGGGGGGGCTCTGCCCCCCCCCCATGAGGCAGTCCGGGGGGGGGCCCAAGCCCCCCAGCCCCCCCCCCCCCGTACTCTACGCCTATGGATCATAGTATCCTATCGACGTAGCGCTGGGGCGTGGCGGGCCGCAAAAGAAGGGTCCGCGGGCCGCGTGTTTGGGACCCCTGCTCTAAATGGTCAGAATAGTGAGCGTCTTTTGGTTTCCTTCTTCATAGCTCTAATTTTGTCGAACTAACAAAAAACTTATATACTGGCCTACAGGGAACACAGTGCGCAGGAAGAAAAATGTCCTGTCATCTGCTTACTTGAATGAACATCATCATCGTGTCCTAATTGATAGCAATGAATATTGTGTAAACGTTCCCCACTTTTGTCTTTATTTTGTTGATTTCTTGTTGACGGTTGCAGTTCCGGTTTTATCGACGTACTCTTGATAGTCGCAGGCGTTATGACGACGACCTCGTGAGCGAGTAGACAAAATGGCATCCTATATAAAAGGACATAGAAAGACCTTCATTATGCTTCTATTTCCCAAGCTATAGCTATGAATTTTTATGCAAAACTGAGCGCAAAAAGTTGTGTTGTGCTCGTATTTTCTCACAACGTTCTAGCACGAATAGGTACCATTGTCTGAGTTATGTGTCACTCCTGGCCGACGTCGCAGTTCTTGGCGAGCTTTTTTGTTCCTTTGTTCATTCGAGTTGAACGCCAGGAAAAACGGCAATCGTTCCTGTCACGCTTCGTAGGCTTTTCTTGTCTCCAAAATGAGCGCCGCACCACTCCGCGACGAGGACTCGCAGCAACCAAGGCGGCGTCTGCAGGGATAGCTACGTCAGACAAAGTGCAATCTCTAGCTTCACAAGACAACCGCACTGTAGTACATGTCTCCGCGTAGACAGCGGGTCGTCTATTCAGCGGCTACAGCGCCCGCCTTTATACCCCTCGTCAGAATCGCTAAAGCTATTGCTTCGCCTTGTCTCAAGCAAACTTTCTTGTTTCCTTCTCTATAACCCAGCCCACGGTGACAAACGTTTATGGCAAACCGGCTCATCCACTTCCCGAGAACCACCGCGCGGGGCCCCTTATAGCCGGCCTCGTTAATCAGTGCAGCCGCGGCGCTCGATACTCCCGCGTCGTATATTACGGCCCACATATCCTCCACTCATATCGCTTGCCCGCTTGGGGACGTCCGCACGAAATCGTCTCATCGCGCCGCCGGAGGAAAGTATCGCTCTGGGAACGCCATCTGCATAAACGCTGTATCGGAGGTCTAAGGTCTTGACCGCGCTTTGCCATCTCGTTATTACAGCGGCGGAACCGCGGAATTAGCATCAAAAGCTCGTCTATTTCAATCATCCCTTCGAGTCCGACTGCGAAGCGTTGTTTCTTTGTAGCAAACTTCTGATCTCGGCCACTAGTTGCCGACGGGCAGTGCTCAGTGTCTCTAAACCTGAATTACGACACTGCTTTTGATTCTTCTTATTATTATTTCCAAAAAATACGCTCCTCCGTCATTATGTATAACTGAACGTTGTCTCTAATGGCTTCAACGGAGTTACGCCCCATGCTGCAACCATTTTCTCAGAACCTTCGCTTTACATTTAATCGCTACGAAAATTTTTTCGAGAATACTACGAAAGAATGATGTTGATTTTGATCCTTTCTCTCTCCTTTCGTTGCACTTTTTTTCTTTCTTTGTATCCAAACATATCATTCTAGAGAGATCCAATCCAACTGTACTTGTTGTTTTACAATGCATTGCACGCCTAAAACGCAAGTTGCCGCTGAAATAATTAAATAAATGAGCAAGCAAAAAATAAGTAAATAAAAATCACGATCGTCTTTTCTTGAACGAAAGTCAAATTTGGGTTATTGAATTGCACATATGTAAACTCCAATAATTAAAAAAAAAAATAACCAGTTACTCGGCACATGTATAATGCTCTTTAAAAATACACGTTAGCTCTCTTTTGGATAGCCGCACCTCCCAGGACTCTCCGACGAGAGTTAACATGTATCTTTGAGGAGTTATATACATGGCAAGTCCGGAGACACCTAAAAGAGTAACAGGTAATCATAATAAATGCCAAGCGTTTCTTAGCGAACGAAAGGCACTTTGACCGTTTCTATCTATCTATTTATCCAGCCGCCTAAGTCTTGGCTCTCTCGAAGTCGTCTCCTTAGCTTGGTACATACCAAAATTGTCATATAAGGACGTAAATGTATGACGAATACGATAGGTAGGTAATAAACTTTATTTAGAGTCCAACGAGGAATCACTGGCCCAGGCTAGCCCTCCAGGAGCCGTCGTCCGGGGAACATGGTGCGACGTCCTCGGCGATAGCCCTTGCTCGCTGGACAGCCCAGATTCGGTCCACTAGATGTGGGCTGAGATGGGCGGCTCGCCACCGCTCAGCCAGTCGTCATAGGGTACACACTCCCTCGTCCGGGTAGTGGCGGCCAATGCCGCACTCGCACTTTCAAAGTATGTGTGCCATGTCGGCTGTCTCGTGCCTGCACCACGAATAGCCGGGTGACTGGTGGAGCGACGGACAGAGCCTGTTCAGATGCCGGGGATATTCGAATGTGTCAGTGTGCAGAAGTCTCAGGTCAGACGCCTGAGACCTCTCTAGCTGCTTGTGGGGTGGTGGGTATAGTTGTCGCGTTTTCCTGTAGTGGCTGAGGATCTCGTGGTACGTGGCCATGATTTCCTTGCAGTCCTGCAAGGCTTCGGGGTCTGTTATCATCTTCGCAGAAGAATGTCCTCCAACCTTGGGTGCCTCGCCATCGACGACGTCTCGCACAGCGGTGGCCCTTTCGTCCGCGTCGCGGCGGTTTAGCAGTCTCGCGACGCAGTGGGCATGCTTGTTGTGGTTCGACGGGAGGTGGGGTCTTTGTTCGTTGCCAAGTTATTTCACATGTGCGCGGAACCACTTGAGAGATTTGGTTTTGATTTGTTTTTGAAGAAAACGGTGCCAATTCTGGTCACCCGACTACAGAAGAAAGTGGCAGCCGCCACGAACCTGATACGAAGAGTCACAAACAGGAGGAAGAGAATGAGAGAGCACAACGTAGTGAGACTAATGCAGGCGTACGCTCTTAGCCACCTGACGTACGTTGCTGCTCACGTCAATTGGAGTTGCAGCAAAATTAACAAGCTGGATACGATCATCCGCAGGGCTTACAAAACTGTACTAGGCGTAGCCCACTACATGGCCAACTGCCGGCTTTTCGAGCAGGGCGATCACAACACGCTCGCCGAAATCATCGAAGCTCAGAGGACGGCCCAGCTCGGGAGGCTGTCGGGCACCAGGACCGGAAGAACCATCCTGGATTCATAGTCTATATCAACCCAGATTTCGGAAATCTTGACCCGATATTGTGAAGGAGCCCGGGGTCGGTGATGTTATGGATAGGTTAAATATCTCGATGTAAGCAAAGAATAAACATCACGGCTCCAGCCGGGATCGAACCCAGGCGTTTTGCATGGCAGACAAGTATTCTACCACAGAGCCACGCCAACGCTTCAAACTCTTTCGTAAAAAGACGCTGTACAAGCGTCATTTCATGACAACGCCAAACGGGGTTGCAGTAACGGCTCTCCGCATTTATATCAATGTAACAAACATTACATATCTATGACTCCTCAAGCTACAGTCAAGCGTAGCGCGAATACGCCTACAACTGCTACAACTGTTACGTCTTCACCCCGCAGCGTGCACTTCGTGTCGATGAAGCTGACGTCTCTACTCTAACGCGAGCGCCACATTACGCCGAACCATGAGCTGCCCTACACACGCCATTGTACTCGGCGTGCCTGGTAAGCACAGGATATGCGCAGAACTAAACTGACACGAAGACCTCGAACCGCCTCGTAACGCCTGGCTCAAAGTGAAAAATCTGGCATAGGCTGCTACTGCCTGACTGCTCCGCATGAAATTGATTCCCACAATGCGTGGGACCTTCGGATTATTTCTTTTAAATTTTATTATTAGAGGGTAGCAGAGTTGACGACGTAACAGTCGGCGATAGGCATTTCACGCTGTCTATACTTGTGGTGCATCGGAAGGCAAGCTCTTAGATTGCGTTCTGCGCATCGAACTAAGTTAAATGTGGGCTGCAACATTCGCGAGCGCATTCCGAGGCCTCCTTTCGAACGAACAAAAGTTCTACAAGGAAATATAGCCGTACAGCGTGAGTTTGTCCCCACGCATAGTTCAAGAACACCATCGTTCTATTGACAATTGACTATTGCTCAGTGCAACCGACACATACGAGTCAGCGCATTTATTTATTTCCTTCTTTTCTTTCCCTTCTCTCTCTTTCTCATCGTTCCACTCCCCTTTCCCATTTTGCAAGCGTAGGGTAGCCAACCACACATGTTTCTGGTTAACTTCCCCGCCTTCTCTCTTTCGTTTTCTTCCTTCCTTCATCTTTCTGGATACCAACAACAACAACAAAAACAAAAAGGAACGAATAGAAAAAAACAAATGACGCTCTATTCGTACTTCCCAAAGAACACCTTCATTTCACCTCCACTCCTCGTCGTCACGGATCTTCGCAGTGAAACGAAATAAAGATATATTCTTGAAAACGTGCTCTGGTTCGACAGTACCCGACTTCCCTGGGCGATAAGGAAGACAGATTTGCTTCTTACCAAGGTTTGCATTCGACAGAATTATTAACAAGTGCCAAAACTCCTGACTTCATGACCTACGAAAGCGGATGGCTTGAGGTGACATGACTAACATATTGACTTCTTTGCCTCGACACAAGAGGGAAATGAATCGAACCGTCCGACTTAGTTTTCGTGACATTTAAGTGGCTTCAACGACATTTCCTGCGTCATTCGGTCTAAGCTCGACTTACAGATAAATAAATGAATGAACGCATTGCTCATGCGACGAGAACTTCTTATCTCGTAGCTTTATAGAAATTTCCCGCGGCGTTTCCTTAAAATGTTTCTCTTGTGGGCTTTTCACTTTGTAGTGACAGCATTTCGTCGGTAAACGTCGTAGAAGAGCGAAGAATGAAAGCAGAAAAGCACACCAGCTAACTCAGCGTCGTGAACTTGTCTTGTTACTTTATTGAATTACTTGGGCTTCAAAAAGCACGTGAAGGTCGTTTACAGTGCTGTTGTGATTCTCTAGAAGGCAAGCGCGTTTTTTTTATAATAAGTATTCTCGTTTAGAAGCTACGGTGGAATCGGCACTAACCAGTTTCTCTAGATGTCTCCTTCCAGACTTGTTGGCTTTACTTCTCAAAATATTCACGCCACCGTACTTTTTTTAAGTACGCCGAGGCAACAAAACTCTGAGGGCACACGTAATTATGGCGAATCAATGCATTTCTAACAAAGTGACATGTTATAATTGATCGCCGTGCAAAGCTGTTCAAACGTTTCAAGCTGAAAGGACAAAGCTCGGGCAAATTCATGCATTTAATTCTCTCCTCTGATTTGCTGGTTAAAACAGTAAGAGCGAGAGAGACAGGGAGAAAGGCAAAGTAAAGACAGGGAGGTTAACCACGTCGCATCCGGTTTGCTACCCTACACGGGGGGAGGGGATGAAAAGAATAAAGAAATGAAGAAGGAATGACAGGACAACTAATACGCTTGCACGCATAGCATGGTTCACTGTGCATAGCCAGAAGATTTCAAACTGCGAACTGTTACATAGTACAAACATAGTAAAACAGCAATAAACAATGTAGACACTTCCGCAAGAGATGCTTCGAGTAATTCTTGCACGAATCTCTGTGTTCTGTACAGCGCATGGCTACCCGCATGCCGCGACGGATGATCACGGATACCACGTTTGTACGAAGCGCGCATTGTTTTAAGTCCCTTATTTTTCTTTTTTTTTTCCTGATCTCCAACAGGACTGGCGCTAGCGTTGGCTCCGAGACCAGTGGAGGCAATTTCCGAGCCCCGGGCGCCGCACTTCCTTCACGAGCCGCCGTCGCGCGTCGAGTTCCTCAACGGCACTGGAGCCGTGGTGCCATGCGTGGCGCACGGCTCGCCGCCGCCCCGAGTGACGTGGTCGACGCGGGCGGGCCAGCCGCTGCACGAGGTTCCGGGACTGCGCCACATGCGCGCTGACGGCTCGCTCGTGCTGCCCCCGTTCCGGGCCGAGGACTTCAAGGAGGACGTGCACAGCGCCGTCTACCGCTGCCTCGCCACCAACTCGATGGGCACCATCGGCAGCCACGACGTGCGCGTTCGCGCCGGTGAGCTGTCTCAAGTATTTTCTGCTTAGCATAAAACAATAGAGGACTCAATACTTTTACTGAGGTTCTTTCAAGATAATGTTGCTGTTAAAACAAATGGTTACCAAAATTACTCAGCGTTAGCCGAGACTGCACACGGTGCCAATAATTTAACCATACATGTCCATTATTTAGCCAATACCAGCCAACGTTGGTCAATGCTAACTAAGGAGGAGGAAGAAGAAATAGGCGGAATGACAGGGAGGTTAGCCAATTCTCAGACCGGCTGGCTACACTGTGCTTGAGAAAGGGGTAAAGGGAATGAAATATGACAGAAAAGAGACGTTATAAAGAACTGAAAGAATAATGAAAAATGGAGAAAAAGGGGAAAAAGAGGGGAGAAAAAAAGAGAGAAGAATACATTGTACGACACTGCTTAGTCTGTCTCTAAAACCGGTAGTCCTTAAGAAACGCAACAACGCTCTCAAAGCATTCTGCGCTGAGGACGGTCTCGGCCAGCGGCCCGACATCCCTTCCTCCGATAATTCAGAATCAGAATCACGAGCACTTTTATTTCAGCACCCGACTCCCAAAATAAAAAAAAATATCAGACTCCGAAATGTTGATCATCATACCGTATAGGTGAAGCAGTGCACTTGGAAGACGACGAAAGGGACAGGAATCACACGGCATTCGCTACCAATGTTGACAGTATGCGAGAATATACGGTAGTTGAATCCCGGCCCGAAGTATTCGTCCTACACAGTTGCACAGTGCTACAGGCAGATGACCAGAAAGACAATGTAAAAGAAATGATTTACCGAAGCAATGTAATCTGACAATGGATACATCAAAGACAGCGAACCTGCATAGGCGCGTTCTCACGCTCGGCCATGCGCTCGAATGCGATAGTAGTTTGTTATTATCTGTGACAATGGCGGCCCCAACGCAGGCTCATAGCAGAGTGTACGCTGTCATTTTGCCTCTTCTTTAACTTTCTAATGTTGTTGGTCCCTTTCGTCTATTCCATCATGTCAAGGTGCTTGTTGCATAGTCGAACAGTTTTATTATCAATTGACGGCGCTCCAAAGCAAGTGCGACACATTGGGCCCACTAGCGCTACAGCACGCTAATTATGCGCAAAATGTGTGCTGTTGTACGTGTCAATAGACGTTTGAAAAGTTTATGTAACTTTTGTTTTGAAATATTACTGCAGCTAGTTTTTGGCCATAGCACTCCACGAACGGAAGCGCATAGCGCGCAGGGAAAGTGCGCAGGATTTTATGGAACGCGGAAGCAATTAGGCTTAGTGCGTGCGTTCTTGAAGAGAAATAAGCACTATGTGTTTGTCTTGTTACACGTGCTACGGATTAAAATACAATGCTTAATTTCGTGAGTGAACAAAGGAAAATGTGAAGCTGTCGCTTTATTTTTCGTTTAGAGCACAGGCGCCGCCAGTTCGTTTATCCATAAATGAAAAGGTTACCTCGCATTACGCGTTCTTGAAGAGTGAACAGCAAGCAATATTTTTCACTCTTGTAATACTTGTAATCCTTAAGTAATGACTCGCGGAGGGCTTCTTTACGGTAATAATTTAAAGGTAAGTGAACAGGGTAGGTACGAAAGGTCACGTGCACGGCAGTGCAAAAGAAAAGATTTAATTATCACAAGCCGCTCTTTCACAACGCTATTACTTCTTAGTAATCGTACGAGGCAAGGTTTACTTTTGAGTGCGTAAAATACCGTAGTAGGTAATCAAACGAAACATCGAGAACTTGAAGCGACTTGTTGCTATAGTCTTGTTTCTTCAGGCATGATGCAGCGTAGAATGAGGCAAGAAAATGTTTAGCACTTATTAATTGATACATAGACAGCCTGTGTCGCATACAAGCTGTATATTCCTGCGGCTCCATGAGCAGTCACGTATTTTGTTCCTTTGAATAGACGAGACGTATCGCTCATTTTGCACCTCAGGCCTCTTTATGTAATTTCATCAACACGTAGATTATTGTTTAATCCAGTGGGGAACTGCGTGGCGCCATGATTCGAACCACGAACCTCTTGCATGCGAGGAGGATGCTCTACCTGTACGCCATCGCTGCCCTTGATTCATTGGATAAACATGAGAGAGGCATCTGCCTTGCTGTGGGCATAGTCAAGGGCTAGTTATGATGACGATATTTCATTTTTATATGACCGCTGCAGAGGTTTTAGTAATACGCCTATTATTTTTTTTTTCATTCAATAGTCAAAATGCCTGCAGGTGAAAGGCCTAAAGAACTCGAGGAGGACAAACAATAGACGTTTAAGCAATGCCACTCACGAGAACCGCGTGGAAAACGCGATTCGTGCGCCGCGTGTATGAAGCTCATTCTTTGCGTCAAGAGTGAGAGCAGTATTTTGGTTCCATTCCTGCGTTATGTGCGTCTTTTTAACCGAAATTATGCTTCATATCAAGTAGTACCAACGATGCTATGAACAAGTTCGTTTCAATTGTGAGTACCTTTATCTTCTGGCCAATAACATCACGGCTACAATCACGAAGAGTCATTTGCAGTGTTCGCCATCACTTAAAAGCACACTTGCCGTTTCCCCTATGTCACTCGCTACGCTATTCTGGGTCTGTTGCAAGAATAATGATATTGCGGGCACTAGTTATGTGCTTCTTTCTCATCTGTGCATTATCATAATCACAGTTTGTCTCTCTGTCCTCATCGTCACCGTGTGTCATTGTCATCATCATCTGGTGTGTGCGCGTTCTGCCCGTTTTCTTCCGAGGCCTTGAGTCTAATAAGCGTCGTTTCAACCAAGACATCATACGTAGTGGGGGTGGATTTCCGGTCCTCGGTCAGCCCGGTCTACCCCCTGGAGCTTCGTTCAGGCCGCCGCTTGCCCCCACTGTCCGGCAGCATGTAGCAGAACGAGCCCGCCGGCGCTGATGCCATCTCTACCCCTCTGCCGCACGCCGTGCCTCCTGTTATCATACGTGGCCACCACTGTGACCTTTCGCTCTTCGCTGGTCTTCGTGGAGAAGACGTCGAGGACTGGCTCGATGACTACGACCGCGTGAGTGCCCACGCGTAGAAATTCTAGGAGCTTCTAAATGCTTTCGATTCCTGGGACCTGTATAGAACGACCATAAATCGTTAGTGTACCCACTTAACAGCGCACCCGCAAAAGAATAAAAGCAACGCTAACACACTCACCCACTCACGCCACTGTCGATCGCCAAAACAAAGCGAGGAGCCCAAGCCCGCATTTAGCAACGCAGTAAGTAACGCGGCACCATAATACACCGCGAAAGGCAGCATCGCATTGCGCGGCCAATCAGAGAACCATTAGCGCTGTCCGATAGTACATTCCGTTCTCGCTTTCGCTTTTCCTTTCTCTCTCTTTCTTTTATACTTTGTTTCAAGATAGACGGCGCATTAACGAGTCAGAGAACGAAGAAGCGAGAATTGACGGCAGCTACACAATTCGAGAGACTCGCTCCGATCGGCCACATTGTGCCCGAGATGTGTGACCAATACCGCGTAATGAGAGAGAGTGGGAAAGAGAGCCCGAGAATGAACGCGGCGCCGCTAACGAGCTCGTAGCGTCAACCGCAAGTGACGGTCTCGCCCACACTCTTAGCGCGCGGTCGTTGCCGAGGCTGGCTGGCTATACTGACTGGCGCGTGGCTGGTGAGGACGTAATCTGCGCGCCGCGCGCCACTCATCGATCTCGGCAGCGCGTTGCTCGCCGCCGGGAACCGGCCTCGGCTGCGGCCGCCGAAGGCGACCAAAGTTTTCTGCCCAGCCTGCTTGGTCTGGGGCTGATCGAACATGCAAATTACCGAAAGGTGGCCGCGAGCATTACGTTACACGCGCCGTATAAAACAACACAGCCTCCCTCCCGCCGCTGCCGGCTTCCGCAGCGTCTCATTCTATCTCTCTCGGCACACGCTGCGAACCAAACGGCGCACTATCCGTTTGCCGGTTCCCGCACTCAAAGCCTGAACTTCCCGAAGAACTTGAGATGGTCGCAGGAGACCGGAGCTCCGACAACGGAAGAGTACGCAGTGGGAGGCAAAAAAGAGAGATAGAGAGAGGGGGGGTTTGGGGAAAGGAGATGTTTCCCGGTTTCCCGAAATCGGCCACAATCCTCGGGATTCTGGAGCGTGCCGTGCCTTCTGGACGGCTTTCTCTCCCCGAGACGCAAGGCTTTTTGGGGAACTCCAGCGGAGCGTGAAATGCCTCGTTGTTGGGCTCCGATGGCGTCGGCGGCCGAGTAGAATCCGGATTAGGAGGCCTTCAGCCACGGGCAAGCCGTGGGCCTGAACGTTCTCCCGGTGCGTTTGATCGGGCGCACAGTGCATGCGAACGGCATGTGTACACACGCGCGTCCTGCGGTGACGCCAAGTCGAGTGAACGGTTCACCGGCGGAATGTCGATGGATTTTCTTGTCTTTCTATTTTTTTTCTTTAGTGCAGCAGCTAGCTATTTGTGTGTGGTTACATTTCTCGCGTATTGGCGCTACCACTCTCCGTTTGTCTTGCTAATGTGCGACCGCGAGGAAGGTATATGTATAGTTCGTATGGCTGCGAACTTACGTAAATTGTCGCCGGAGTGCTGTTTGCATTGGGCGTCGTGCTTTTAGCCCTGCGTTGGCGTGGGGCTCGAAAAGGCACGTACGTTTTTGGGGTTGTTTGGTGAGCTATATACCACAGAATAAATATATTTTGCGAGAACGAAATAGAAAATCAAAACATATATATAGATGAAACTTTTTTACACTCTACATCTACATGCATCTATGTTAATATATTTGTTTAATTATTACATTAAATTATCAATTAATTAATAATTCGTTCATTGAATTTCCTTTTTGTAGCTGCGATCAATTTTCAATTTCAATTTCAATTTATTTCGGACATAGTTACATAACATGAAATATGTCCACGAGGCCAAGCAAAAGGAGACTCGTATGTCTCCTGACGAGGCCTTCACCCTGGACTTACACGTCGGACAGCAGGAGCCAGTTCAGAGAAAATAAATACAATGCTCATTGCACAGCTTATATAAACAACATGAACAGTAAAAACACATGGGAAAAAAATTATACAAAGTTTACATTGTTCAGGTTTAACAATATTATAAAGTTATACAAATATGCAAAATTACATAATTTTCACGTTCATAGCAAAATAATTGTGTATTTCAAGGAGGCAGGAAAAGTAGCTTTACTTGTTTTTTAAAACGAGACATACTTGAGTTCTGATTGGCCAATTCGATTAGGGATGGGTATGCATTCAACAATGAAATAATCTGATAATCTATAGTTTTAGTACCATAATTAGTTCTTGGTCTTGATCCCGTCAGTGAAATAGTGCGAAGGTCATATGCCACTTGTCTGTTTAGATATTTGTTTGAAAACCTGGTACGATCGTGTTTGAATTCGCGGAAAATCATTGTTGCCAAAGAAAGCTTATATAACTCTGAAAATGGTGGTACGTTCAGAGTTTTATACAGTGAGTCAGTTGATGGGGGAGGATGGGAAGAAATCATTTTAGGCTCCTTTTTTGTAGAGAGGAAACACGTTCAGCATCCGTCTTGTTGCACGTACCCCATACTAGGTGATAATATGTTAGGTGGGAATGAATAAAAGCAAAGTACAATTGTTTTCTAACACGCAACGTCAATAAATATTTTAGCCTGTATAACATACCAAGAGACCTAGACAGCTTAGCACGAACATAATTTATGTGCTCGGACCAGCTGAGGTCAAACCTAAAAACGACTCCCAAGAATCGGCAAGAGTTGACTGGCGTTATTATATTGCTGTTGATACTCAATAAGTTATGAAGAAGTGGTTTATTTGTTGGACGAAATATTACGTACTATTAAATATTAGTAACATTGTATCGCCTATAAAGAAATTCTGAAACAACAGAGCCATCTTACCGTTGCCAGCACATTTTCCATATGACTTCCATCTAAATAAAGAGGAACATGGAGAAAAATAACAAGAGTTGAAGGGAGATAAAAAAATCACTTAAATGGCTATATAGCACTGATATACTTAGTAAAATGAAATGACTAAGCAGACAGGCCTGCGTGGAAACTGTAAAGCTTATAACAGACGAGCGAATGAATTGAAATGGGATCGGGTAAAAGAAAAACGGGTTCACAACAACAGAGAGTAAAAACTTATAATCACCCATCTACGATCGGCCCCTGCCACGGCTGTATTCATATGCGAGAAATTGGTGTTGCAGCGCCTTGTAGATCTGGCCGCACAAACTGAATATGCAACTATCTCGAATTGTTTTTTTTTAATGCGCCAATGCAACGGATCAGTTGCACAAGGCGTGTCCGACTGCTGATTCATATCGTTTGCTACGCTTCTTTAGTGCATACACATTAAGAAGGGTACACCAGCGTTTGCTGTCCTCCACCACCGTCACTATGCGGCCACGAGCTCTTGTCAACAGATCCCCGATCATGATCACAAGAAAAAAATTACACCATCTCCCGCTAAAGGGGCCATGAGGCAATGCGAAACCGGAGCACTTGCACGATCGCGTTCCGTTGGCGTTCGTTCGGCATGCTACCAACCTCGCGTCGTGGAACGCAAAGAGGAACACTACGCACATCGTGTCTTCCCTCTAGCCTGGCCGTTAATTCTCACAGGGCGAGCGGGGAACGCGGTCGACAGGCGCGCGAGAGGGAAGCAGCGTAGGAGAGGAGAGAGAGGGGGAGGGGACGCGCATGCGCTGGCCCTCATCGCGGCGCTGCGCAGGAGAGAATTTCGGCTTGTCGAGCGTGCATTTCAGAGGAGCCAACCGAGGCAAGGGCTGGACTGAACGCGCGCAGCGCTCTGCCATTTGAAGGAGAAGAGACTAGAGGAGGAGAGTAGCGTATGCGCCGTGAGAGCACAAGCGAGAACGCAGGAGAAGCGCAAGTAGGTGCTGGTAGGGAAGTGGAGAGAGTAACGCGCAGCTGTTGGAGAGAGGGAAGGAGGAGAGTTGCGCATGCGTAGTGTGAGTGCGGACAAGCAGGCCGCGGGACATACCCCCGAGCAAGAGATCTTGAACGTCTTGTCCACTGGACCATCCAAGCGGCCGTTTGTGCGTCGTGTGCTTATTTGCACACCTAACTTCTTTTTGGGGGCGAATCTTTGCTAACTAGATTGTCTATCTCTCGATATATCCTTTAACTTACCCTCCATTATATTCCGTCTACGTTTTGTGTGTGCTGAAACGCTGTGATAAAAAGTTTGCTGCTAAACTAGCACGCCCACAAACGTAATCTAATTTCGCTCCTGACGCGTGTAAAATCGTAATTGGTTCATTGACTGAGTAGTCTGCCCTCACCAAGCAGCATCTACACAATGATTGAAGACGCATAGTTGATCTTTATTTCTTGTCAGTGACCGCCTCTGTGTTTCCCAAATGTGAATTTAAAAGTCAATAAGCGAGAGTTTTTGCATGTGACGCCGCCGTCGGCTGGTGGCTGTTCCACGCTGAAAGTATAGACTGGTGACACGCTGACAACAGCAGAAATCCATAACCACTCAATCACCACGACAGGTGCCCGAGTTCTTGAAACAGTATTCGCTGCATAGAAAACAAGGGATAGCACAATCTATCATTTGATATATTTAGCTCGACGGCTCCTATTTAAATTCGTGCAAGCAAAAGACTTGTGTTTTTCTTTTTCGACAACCAGTGCATTCGATTTTATTAGGTTTGCTGCCTTAAATAGGAAAGGCTGAAATTAAATAACTGTATAAAGTTATCAGATTCCTAGGGCTTCGAAAACGTCGACCACCTGGTGTTTTTTCACGTGTATATCTAAATCTAAGTACATGGGCCTCTAGCGCTTTCGCCTCCATCGAAAATGCGACTGCAGTGGGCGGGAGCCAATCAGCGGCATTCAGACGAGCAGCCGAACACCGTAACCACTGTACTATCGCGTAGGAAGAATGGGAAGAGTTATAAGAAATAACAGTTAACACAACCATTCTTATGTTGGCAAGATACGGCGTCCAACCTTTCTGTTTACCTCTCCAGGAAAATTGATGGGGCAGTACGCGGTGCGCGCTTTTTGCTGGTGCGCTTCCGTCACGTCGGAATAATATAATAACTACCAGCCGACGTGCCTAAAGCACGTGTAGGAGGCCGTAGTGCAATCTCACGCTGTTAAATAAGCCGTAGGCTGATGCGACAAACCGCAAGAGAGGTATCCATAGATTAATCGCTAGCCAGGTAACCACCGTTTGAGCACTCGCTTAAGTCTCTTCATTTATAGTTCGGTTGTATTTTCATGCAGTTTACACTTTGACTCGATTAGGTTTAGTTAGTGTATCCTGAAGGTGGCTGCCACTTTTTTTATTGATTTTTTATGTATAAGTTATAGAGAAATTTCGGTAAGAATGAATTTTGGAACATATAGACGGTGACCAGTTGTCTACTGGGTCGCAAAAAAACGCTGTCGAGAAACGTACAACGGTGGATTAGGTAGCGTGCTTAGAAATGGGAGAATTGCAGGCGCAAGATGAGTCAGGCAAGGCGAGCGAGCGAGAGAGAAAGAGGGAGAAAGAGATGTAGAGTTGAAGTCAGTAAGCGACTGTTGAAGTAAATTAACGTGATAACTATACCAATAATAATGTAGTGCATGATGTTGACCATGATAGACAAAATGGCAATGACGTCGAGTGAGGAGGTGAATCACTTCCTTGTCTATCGATGTCTCTTTTGCATATAGCAATCTTGCTTTTTCTGTTTGTTTGTTTGTTTGTTTTATATATGAAGAGGCCCCTTTTTTGTCTTTATGCATGCTGGCTGCTGGCTACTAGGTGCTGTGCCGCCAACCGTACGAGGACACGAGCTCCCGGATGTGTGCAACTAAGTACGTGGTACTGTGTATGCGAACGTTGTTTGTCAAGCAACGGCACAGCGTATGTGCCTGTGGGTATATGCTCGAATGTCCATGTGGAATGAATGGCAAAAAGTGCAGAAGTCGGCAGCGTAAGAATAAAGAAGTCAGCTCTAAAATGGTGACGCAGGTACCGACAGCGGTAACAGTCGACAGCGTATAAGAACGTAATAAGTGAAATGGAAACAGCGTGTGCATTGAGCGAGGACCGTTGAAGCTATATATATAACTGAAAAAAAAAGAGCAAAGAAGTCAAGACATCGCG